>NW_027411769.1:0-183974 GCF_047663935.1 Musca autumnalis
AGGATTCCAGGTCTATTTGTTCACTCAAATTTTACCAAATCTAGTACCATTTAGTACTTTTCGCACACTCATAGTTTCAAAAACCCTTTGGTACATCTGTTTTACTCTTTATCAGTGACCCTCAGTAAAAATTTGAGGAAATAAGCTCTATCCGTTCACCCATATACAAATTGTACTACATTTCGTACCATTATTACTGTTCGTACAGTGATCCTAATTCCAAATATCAGGATTCCAACTCTATACGTTAGCCCGAATCCAAATTGTACCAAATTTAGTACCATTTAGTACCCATAAATACAAATTTCCAAAACTACCTCAATCGTACACTTCAGAAATAATCTCAATTCCAAACTTCAGGCTTCCAATTCCCCGTTGTACCAAATTTAGTACTTTTCGTTCACATAAGTACGAATTTCCGAAACTACTTCAATCTTACACTCCAACAGTAATCTCAGTTCCAAATTTCCGGATTCCAGCTCGTTCACCAAAATCCCCATTGTACCAAATTTAGAAACATTTAGAACTTTTCGTTCCCATAAGTACGAATTTCCAAAACTACCTCAATCCTACACTCCAACAGAAATCTCAGGATTCCAGCTCTATCCGTTTACCTAAATCTCTATTGTACCATTTCGTACCTTTTGTACCCTAAGTACGAATTGCCAAAACTACTTTATTCCTAGTAATATCAATTCCAGATTTAAGGATTCCAGCTCTATCCGTTTACCCTAATCCAAATTGTACAAAATTTAGTATTATATAGTACTTTTCGTACACTCATAGTTTATAAAAAACCCTTTTCTCACCCTTAGTCCAAATTTGAGGAATCAAGCTTTATCCGTTCACCCAAACCCAAATTGTACTAAATTCTGTACCATTTAGTGCTTTCCGTATCAATAATTACGAATTTCCCACACTACCTCAATCCTACACTTCAAAAGCAATCTTAATTCCAAATTTCAGGATTCCAGCTCAATCCGTTCTTCCAAATGCAAATTGTACCAAATTTAGTACCATTTTGTACTCTTTGATCCCATAAGCACGAATTTCCAAAACTACCATTCATTTATTCCTATTCTCCAACAGTAATTGTAATATCATATTTCAGAATTTCAGCTCTATATGTTTACCCAAATCTCAACTGTACCAAATTTGGTACCATTTAGTACATTTCGTACACATAAACACGAATTTCCAAAATCACCTCAATTCTACTCTCCAACAGTAATCTTAATTCCAAATTTCAGAATTCCAACTCTTCCTGTTCGTCCAAATCCAAATTTAGTACTATTTAGTACTTTTACCACCCATAAGTACGAATTTCCAAACTTATCTCAATCTTACACTCCAACAGTAATCTTATTTCCAAAATTGAAGATTCCAGCTCTTTTCGTTCATCCAAATCCCCATTGTACCAAATTTAGTACCATTTAGTACTTTTCATACACATAAATACGAATTTCCGAATCTTCCCCAATCCTACACTCCAACTGTAATCTCAATTCCAAATTTCAGGTTTCCAGCTCGATTCGTTCACCCAAATCCCTATTGTACCAAATTTAGTACCACTCAGTACCTTTTGTACCCACAAGTACGACTTTAGTACTTTTCGTTGCCATAAGTACGAATTTCCAAAAGTATCCCAATCCCACACTCCAATAGTAATCTTATTCCAAATTTCACTATTCCAGCTCTATCCGATCACTTAAATTCATATTGTACCAAATTTGGTACCATTTAGTACTTTTCGTACCCAAAAGTACGAATTTCCAAAATACCTCTATCCTACATTCCGACAGCAATCCTAATTCTAAATTTCAGAATTCCAGCTCCATCCGTTCCCCCAAACCCATATTGTACCTTATTTGGTACTATTTAGTACCTTTCTTACCCATATGTACGAATTTCGAAAACTACCTCCATATCTCAAACCTACACTCCAACAGTAATAGTAATTCCAAATTTCAGAATTCCAACTTTGTCGGTTCGCCTAAATTCAAATTGTACCAAATTTAGTACCATTTAGTACTATTCGTACACATGAGTACACATTTTCAAAACCACCTCCTTATATCAACTCATCTTCAAAACCTTGATTTTCATTTTAAATTTCAAGATTTTAGCTCTATCCGTTCACGTAATACCAAATGGTACTAAATTTAGTACCATTTAGTACTATTCGTACACATGAGTACACATTTTCAAAACCACCTCCTTATATCAACTCATCTTCTAAACCTTGATTTTCATTCCAAATTTCAAGATTTTAGCTCTATCCGTTCACGTAATAGCAAATGGTACTAAATTTAGTAACTTTTAGTACTTTTCGTACACTTATAGTTCGAATTTCCAAAAACCCTTTGGTACACCTTTCTAACTCTCCATCAGTGAACCTCATTCCAAATTTCAGAATTCTAGCTCTTCGCGTTTGCCTAATACTAATGGTACCATATTTAGTACCTTTTAGTACTTTTCGTACCGTTCTAGTTCGAATTTCCAAAAATCCAGCCTTATCTGACACCTTGGGACCAAGAGTGACACTCCCTCAAAATTTCAAGATTCTAACTCCAGCCGTTTAGCCTGGGCGTTGATTATGAATCAGTCAGTCAGTGAGTCAGTGAGTCATCATTACTGAACTCTTTTATAAGTATAGATTTTGGTTCAGTTCGCCTTAAGTCATTTGCTTTAAGGGCCAGATAGGTGAAAACTTTCGTATCTCCATAAAAGAAATGTTTTCGAGTGAAAAGATTATTCACAGAGGTAGTGGTGTAGGGTATCACATAGTCGGCCCCGTACCGACTATAGCCTTTTCTCACTTGTTTCCTATAGCCTCCATATAACGGTACCACCTGACTTCTGGTATTTTGAGGGTTTTTTCTTAATTTTTAGCCCGAATTTGCTGTATCTTGGCATTTGGAGTTCTCAATAGTCCAGGAACTTCCCCACTAAAAATTGTGGACGTAGGTCAAGGTTTAATATAGCATCCATATAACTGTACCACCCAATTTCAAGCATTTTAATCTACATTTTCTGCTCAACTGGACTGTAATTCGGCATTTGGGGATCTCAGTGGTCAAAAAATTTATTTACTAAAAAGTTAAAAATAAAAAATAATTTAAAAAAAATTAAATTTCAGTGTTTTATTTAGAAATGCACTTAAAACTAAAAAAATAATTTGTCACTTAGCTTCAATATATACATTCTTTCTCATGATAGAATCTCTCAAATAAAACGCTTGCCGTTTAATTTTGCCATCATTCATAATTTAAATGCAAGCGTTTTATTTGAGAGATTCTATCATGAGAAAGAATGTATATATTGAGGCTAAGCGACAAATTATTTTTAGTTTTAAGCGCATTTCTAAATAAAACACTGAAATTTAATTTTTTTAAATTATTTTTTATTAGAACATAGAGTTTAGTGATAAGAATTGTATTGTAAGAGTAGCCTAAGAAATATTTTGTATGGATATAGTTAAGCAAAATATTATTGAAATATATCAGTGACTTACAACCACTCATTGTGCTAAGACGTTCTGCGCCTTAATTTTTTACAGAGGAGCTGCGGCTGTCTGTTGGATGCTGCGGCATCAAATTTATATTTATTCATTTTGGTCCTTCGCACTATTGAGTTTTCCCCCACCCGCGGTAAGAGACTCAATAGAACTGGCGAATGGAAGTATCTAGCATAAAAAAATACTTTAGCAATTTTGAAGAATTGTTAAATATTTTCTGTCCGAATAAAAGTGGGCAGTTTTTTTATAAACCGATAAAGTGGATCGGTGAAGCGTTTGTCGTGGCTTGGACAACGGCATAAAGTGAAAGTATAAAAAATATATATTAAAATGACATCAAAACTGGATTTTAGTATTGAAGGTTTTGAGAGGAAACTCCAGGAGATGGAGTTTAAAGAGCAATGTTGGCGATTTGCTCGAAAAGTCGAGGAGCTCGTCGCAACTTGTGATTATTTATCGGAAAGAGTGTCCTGTCGGAAGGTAGCCCAACTTAAGGAATGGAGGGTCATTCTAGAGTGTTATTTGGAGAACCTACATCAGTTCGAGACCAAGATTGGTGCTGAGGATTTTAAGCCTAAAATGGAAAAGGCAAAGGAAAAATGCGAACCACTTATTGAAAAAATTTATAAGATCATAGTGCGTTCGATAAAATGGGACTTTCCATATTTCAACACTGTGTCTAAAACATGGGTATTTGCTGAACCAGTAAAAGAAAAAAGGTCGAATCTGAAAATGTTTTTTCGGAAAGCTGACAATTTGTTAGACCAGTGCGACTATGTTTCAAATAAATTGGACAACATGGACGCAGCTGTAGCCGGAGGCTGGATGACAACAGTGAGGGAGATGTATGACAAGCTTACACAGTGGCTCCCAGAAAAAGCTGATATCCACGAGGCGGAAGATTTGGCTTTCAAAATGAACCGTGTTGAGGCGGTGTATAAGAAAACACTGATGAGCGTATTCGATATGCTTACATCGTCCTCTATATTTTTGTTGGCCCCGGCAAGCTCTCACTGCGGAGAGAATTCCTCGATGGACAGTTTGCTGGAAAATGGTGACATAGGCAAAGCATACTATATCATCGAAGGAGAAAAACCGCTTTCAGACGAAGACGATGGTTTAGCTGAACAAAACAAAGAAGAAGCTACTCCGCTGTCAAATATAGAAGAAAGTTGTGGTTACTCCAGAAATAGTGAAGTTGAAGAAGAAACTGAGGTAGAACGTCAGAGCTTGGCTGACTTACAACTGCCTGAGGTTAAAGCAAATGAAGAAGATCATTATGGCTACCCCATTGATAAGGATAAGGAAGATGAAAAGGCTGGACAACAAATTGTACTAGAGCAGAAGCTGTTACAGGCCGACCAATTTATTGACCTGGTAAAGCAAGATGAATTCAACTTAAACAAACAATACAGTCCACTGAAAGAGAGAGAATATATATGCAACAAAGAGTTACAGCACAAAATACAGGACGAAAAATCCAAGAAAAAGGCAGTGGAGAAATCCAAATATAATAAGATGACCAAAAGAAACCCACGACGAACTCCGGCAAAAGGAAGCAGCTATGGTAAAATCAAGTCTTTTGCATTTTATAAATTCTCTAATTTTAGAAGACATTGGGAGCGTCCTTATACGTGTTCGAATTGGAAGATGAGAACTTATGGTTCAATAAACAAGGAGTCACCTGGCAATTGGAGCATTTTTGGTGGTGGCATGACTGGCGGTGATGCAGACGCTACAAACGAGTTGAGAACTGATGTATCTGAACAAATTGAAGTGTTTAAAGATCCTGACAAGCAAAATTCAATAACCGAAAAGAAAGTGAAACATCGATGGAAGAGAGGCCCGATGGTTGAATGGCTCCAAAAAGTGATGGGTGCCATCACATAGAGGTTGCTGCAAAGATGTCACATTTATTCTTTATTCATATTTTAAATTTTAGAATATTTTGTATTTGTATGTATTTCACTACTGGTTAATTTTAGTTTATTATTAACATAATATAGCCCTCACATTGCTTAGATTTGTCTAAGAATGTAAGAGTAATTTAGAATGCTTCGTAAGGGATAGATCTTTTTTAAGGTTAAATAAAAATTGTATTTGTCATCCCTTAGCGAGCGTTCAGCAGTTTCAAAATACTTTGAACAGAATTTTGTTGTTGCCATCTTTTTGCGATTGGGCAGCATGTTCAAAATACTTTGAACAGATTTTCAAATTTTCCATTGATTTGATAATGGAAGTGTTTTAAAATAAGAGTTGAAAATTCCCCCATGCAGTGCACTTAAGATTTTATGGCACATGCATTGTGGGAAAATTCTTCAACTATGAAATGTTTGTATTTTTAGAACATAGAGTTTAGTGATAAGAATTGTATTGTAAGAGTAGCCTAAGAAATATTTTGTATGGTTATAGTTAAGCAAAATATTATTGAAATATATCAGTGACTTACAACCACTCATTGTGCTAAGACTTTCTGCGCCTTAATTTTTTACAGACGAGCTGCGGCTGTCTGTTGGATGCTGCGGCATCAAATTTATATTTATTCACGATATATTTGATCTCATATGGACATGTGATTGATTTGACAAAGCTGACCCTTGTATTTCTTGAGACATGGATGCTTCTGCATCTATCTTCGAGACGGAATTCGATATCGTCATATAAATTGCATTGATTGTGTGTCAAAGTATGCTTAACAAACGACGTAAGAAGCGAGACGGCAGATATTATTCGTCACGATATATTTGCTCTCATATGGACATGTGATTGATTTGACAAAGCTGACCCTTGTATTTCATGAGACATGGATGCTTCTGCATCTATCTTCGAGACGGAATTCGATATCGTCATATAAATTGCATGGATTGTGTGTCAAAGTATGTCGAACAAACGACGGAAGAAACAAGACTGCAGATATTATGGGTCACGATATATTTGCTCTCATATGGGCTTGTGATTGATTTGACGAAGCTAACCCTTGTATTTCTTGAGACTTGGATGCTTCTGTATCTATCTTCGAAAGGGAATTTGATATCGTCATATAAATTTCATTGATTGTGTGTCAAAGTTTGCTTAACAAACGACGTAAGAAGCGAGACTGCAGATATTATGGGCCACGATATATTTGCTCTCGTATGGGCATGTGATTGATTTGACGAAGCTGACCCTTGTATTGTTTGAGACTTGGATGCTTCTGTATCTATCTTCGAGACGGAATTCGATATCGTCATATAAATTGCATGGATTTTGTGTCAAAGTTTGCTTAACAAACGACGTAAGAAACGAGACTGCAGATGTTATGGGTCACGATATATTTGCTCTCGTATGGGCATGTGATTGATTTCACGAAGTTGACCCTTGTATTGTTTGAGACTTGGATGCTTCTGCATCTATCTTCGAGACGGAATTCGATATCGTCATATAAATTGCATGAATTTTGTGTCAAAGTTTGCTTAACAAATTACGTAAAAAGCGAGACTGCAGATATTATGGGTCACGATATATTTGCTCTCATATGGACATGTGATTGATTTGATGAAGCTGACCCTTGTATTTCTTGAGACTTGGATGCTTCTGCATCTATCTACGAAACGGAATTCAATATCGTCATATAAATTGCATTGAGTGTGTGTTAAAGTATGCTTAACAAACGACGGAAGAAAAAAGACTGCAGATATTATGGGTCACGATATATTTGCTCTCATATGGACATGTGATTGATTTGACGAAGCTGACCCATGTATTGTTTGAGACTTCGATGCTTCTGCATCTATCTTCGAAACGGAATTCGATATCGTTATATAAATTGTACGGATTGTGTGTCAAAGTTTGCTTAACAAACGACGTAAGAAGCGAGACTGCAGATATTAGTCATCACGATATATTTGCTCTCATATTCACATGTGATTGATTTGACGAAGCTGACCCTTGTATTTCTTGAGACTTGGATGCTTCTGCATCTATCTTCGAAACGGAATTCGATATCGCCATATAAATTGCATTGATTGTGTGTCAAAGTATGCTTAACAAACGACGGAAGAAATAAGACTGCAGATATTATGGGTCACGATATATTTGCTCTCATATGGACATGTGATTGATTTGACCCATGTATTTCATGAGACTTGGATGCTTCTGCATCTATCTTCGAGACGGAATTCGATATCGTCATATAAATTGCATGGATTGTGTGTCAACGTTTGCTTAACAAGCGACGTAAGAAGCGAGACTGCAGATATTATGGGTCACGATATATTTGCTCTCATATGGACATGTGATTGATTTGACGAAGTTGATCCTTGAATTTCTTGAGACATGGTTGCTTCTACATCTATCTTCGAGACGTTATTCGATATCGTCATATAAATTGCATTGATTTTGTGTCAAAGTTTGCTTAGCAAACGACGTAAGAAGCGAGACTGCAGATATTATGGGTCACTATATATTTGCTCTCATATGGACATGTGATTGATTTGACAAAACTGACCCTTGTATTTCTTGAGACATGGATGCTTCTGCATCTATCTTCGAGACGGAATTCAATATCGTCATATAAAATGCCTGGATTGTGTGTCAAAGTTTGCTTAACAAACGACGTAAGAAGCGAGACTGCAGATATTATTCGTCACGATATATTTGCTCTCATATGGACATGTGATTGATTTGACGAAGCTGACCCTTGTATTTCATGAGACTTGGATGCTTCTGCATCTATCTTCGAAACGCAATTCGATATAGTCATATAAATTGCATGGATTGTGTGTCAAAGTTTGCTTAACAAACGACGTAAGAAGCAAGACTGCAGATATTATGGGTCACGATATATTTGCTCTCATATGGACATGTGATTGATTTGACGAGGCTGACCTTTGTATTTCTTGAGACTTGGATGCTTCTGCATGTATCTACGAAACGGAATTCGATATCGTCAAATAAATTGCATGGATTGTGTGTCAAAGTTTGTTTAACAATCGACGTAAGAAGCGAGACCGCAGATATTATTCGTCACGATATATTTGCTCTCATATGGACATGTGATTGATTTGACGAAGCTGACCCTTGTATTTATTGAGACTTCGATGCTTCTGCATCTATCTTCGAAACGGAATTCGATATCGTCATATAAATTGCACGGATTGTGTGTCAAAGTTTGCTTAACAAACGACGTAAGAAGCGAGACTGGAGATATTATGGGTCACGATATATTTGCTCTCATATGGAAATGTGATTGATTTGACAAAGTTGACCCTTGCATTTCATGAGACTTGGATGCTTCTGCATGTATCTACGAAACGGAATTCGATATCGTCATATAAATTGCATGGATTGTGTGTCAAAGTTTATTTAACAATCGACGTAAGAAGCGAGACTGCAGATATTATGGGTCACGATATATTTGCTCTCGTATGGGCATGTGATTGATTTGACGAAGCTGACCCTTGTATTGTTTGAGACTTGGATGCTTCTGCATCTATCTTCAAAACGGAATTCGATATCGTCATATAAATTGCACGGATTTTGTGTCAGAGTTTGCTTAACAAACGACGTAAGAAACGAGACTGCAGATATTATGGGTCACGATATATTTGCTCTCATATACATGTGATTGATTTGACAAAGCTGACTCATGTATTTCTTGAGACATGGATGCTTCTGCATCTATCTTCGAAAGGGAATTCAATATCGTCATATAAATTGCATGGATTGTGTGTCAAAGTTTGCTTAACAAACGACGTGAGAAGCGAGACGGCAGATATTATTCGTCTTGTATTTCATGAGACTTGGATGCTTCTGCATCTATCTTCGAGACGGAATTCGATATCGTCATATAAATTGCATGGATTGTGTGCTAAAGTTTGCTTAACAAACGACGCAAGAAGCGAGACTGCAGATATTATGGGTCACGTTATATTTGCTCTCATATGGACATGTGATTGATTTGACGAAGCTGACCCTTGTATTTCTTGAGACATGGATGCTTCTGCATCTATCTTCGAAAGGGAATTCAATATCGTCATATAAATTGCATGGATTGTGTGTCAAAGTTTGCTTAACAAACGACGTAAAAAACGAGACTGTGTATGTTATGGGTCACGATATATTTGCTCTCATATGGAAAGATGATTGATTTGACGAAGCTGACCCGTGTATTTCATGTCACTTGGATGCTTCTGCATCTATCTTCGAAACGGAATTCGATATCGTCATATAAATTGCATGGACTGTGTGTCAAAGTTTGCTTAACAAACGACGTAAGAAGCGAGACTGCAGATATTATGGGTCACGATATATTTTCTCTCGTATGGGCATGTGATTGATTTGACAAAGCTGACCCATGTATTTCTTGAGACATGGATGCTTCTGCATTTATCTTCGAGACGGAATTCGATATCGTCAAATAAATTGCATGGATTGTGTGTCAAAGTTTGCTTAGGAAACGATGTAAGAAGCGAGACTGTATATATTGTGGGTCACGATATATTTGCTCTCATATGGACATGTGATTGATTTGACAAAGCTGACCCTTGTATTGTTTGAGACTTGGATGCTTCTGCATCTATCTTCGAAAGGGAATTCAATATCGTCATATAAATTGCATGGATTGTGTGTCAAAGTTTGCTTAACAAACGACATAAGAAACGAGACTGCAGATATAATAGGTCACGATATATATGCTCTCATATGGACATGTGATTGATTTGAAAAGCTGACCCATGTAATGTTTGAGACTTGGATGCTTCTGCATCTATCTTCGAGACGGAATTCGTTATCGTCATATAAATTGCATGGATTTTGTGTCAAAGTTTGCTTTACAAACGACGTAAGAAGCGAAACTGCAGATATTATGGGTCACGATATATTTGCTCTCATATGGACATGTGATTGATTTGACGAAACTGACCCTTGTATTTCATGAGACTTGGATGCTTCTGCATCTATCTTCGAGACGGAATTCGATATCGTCATATAAATTGCACAGATTGTGTGTCAAAGTATGCCGAACAAACGACGGAAGAAACAAGACTGCAGATATTATGGGTCACGATATATTTGCTCTCATATGGACATGTGATTGATTTGACAAAGCTGACCCTTGTATTTCTTGACACATGGATTCTTCTGCATCTATCTTCGAGACGGAATTCGATATCGTCATATAATTTGCATGGATTGTGTGTCAAAGTTTGCTTAACAAACGACGTAAGGAGCGAGACTGCAGATATTATGGGTCACGATATATTTGCTCTCATATGGACATGTGATTGATTTGACGAAGCTGACCCATGTATTGTTTGAGACTTCGATGCTTCTGCATCTATCTTCGAAACGGAATTCGATATCGTTATATAAATTGCACGGATTGTGTGTCAAAGTTTGCTTAACAAACGACGTAAGAAGCGAGACTGCAGATATTATTCATCACGATATATTTGCTCTCATATGCACATGTGATTGATTTGACGAAGCTGACCCTTGTATTTCTTGAGACTTGGATGCTTCTGCATCTATCTTCGAAACGGAATTCGATATCGTCATATAAATTGCATTGATTGTGTGTCAAAGTATGCCTAACAAACGACGGAAGAAATAAGACTGCAGATATTATGGGTCACGATATATTTGCTCTCATATGGACATGTTATTGATTTGACCCATGTATTTCATGAGACTTGGATGCTTCTGCATCTATCTTCGAGACGGAATTCGATATCGTCATATAAATTGCATGGATTGTGTGTCAACGTTTGCTTAACAAGCGACGTAAGAAGCGAGACTGCAGATATTATGGGTCACGATATATTTGCTCTCATATGGACATGTGATTGATTTGACGAAGTTGATCCTTGAATTTCTTGAGAAATGTTTGCTTCTACATCTATCTTCGAGACGGAATTCGATATCGTCATATAAATTGCATTGATTTTGTGTCAAAGTTGGCTTAGCAAACGACGTAAGAAGCGAGACTGCAGATATTATGGGTTACTATATATTTGCTCTCATATGGACATGTGATTGATTTGACAAAGCTGACCCATGTATTGTTTGAGACTTGGATGCTTCTGCATCTATCTTTGAGACGGAATTCGATATCGTCATATAAATTGCATGGATTTTGTGTCAAAGTTTGCTTAACAAACGACGTAAGAAGCAAGACTGCAGATATTATGGGTCACGATATATTTGATCTCATATGGACATATAATTGATTTGACAAAACTGACCCTTGTATTTCTTGAGACATGGATGCATCTGCATCTATCTTCGAGACGGAATTCAATATCGTCATATAAAATGCCTGGATTGTGTGTCAAAGTTTGCTTTACAAACGACGTAAGAAGCGAGACTGCAGATATTATTCGTCACGATATATTTGCTCTCATATGGACATGTGATTGATTTGACGAAGCTGACCCTTGTTTTTCATGAGACTTGGATGCTTCTGCATCTATCTTCGAAACGCAACTCGATATCGTCATATAAATTGCATGGATTGTGTGTCAAAGTTTGCTTAACAAACGACGTAAGAAGCAAGACTGCAGATATTATGGGTCACGATATGTTTGCTCTCATATGGACATGTGATTGATTTGACGAGGCTGACCTTTGTATTTCTTGAGACTTCGATGCTTCTGCATCTATCTTCGAAACGGAATTCGATATCGTCATATAAATTGCACGGAATGTGTGTCAAAGTTTGCTTAACAAACGACGTAAGAAGCGAGACTGGAGATGTTATGGGTCACGATATATTTGCTCTCATATGGAAATGTGATTGATTTGACAAAGTTGACCCTTGCATTTCATGAGACTTGGATGTGTAGTGTGTTTGGTATGTTCACGTTGTCATACCTTCAGTATGCAACGTATGATACCTAGTATGACATATTTGTCGAACTAGCATACCTTCTGTATGCAACTAATGGTATCAAGTTATCATACCTCCAGTATGTAACTTTACACTTTCAATACCTAGATTTGAGTTATCCACACTACGCTAAGACAGCAAGCATGTATTATGCTTACTGTGCTTTTTCCCACGTTTAGTTTGTACTTCCATAGCTTAAGATAGTTGTAGAAATACTGTTAAGATTCATTCTAAATAAAGCTGTCCAAAACAACTCAACGCGTTTTACCACATGGCGATCCTGCCAGATATGAAAAAAACGTAAAAAGTTTTGCGGGTCGAAAGTGACAACAACCAAAAGTAAATTTAAAAAAAATAGCCTCAAATAAAAAGTGAAAAAACCATCACAAAGTAATTTCCCTCAAATAAAAAAGTTAAAAAAACACCACAAAGTGAAAAAACCGCAACATTAATAACCAATAATAACAATAAAATAACCAAAAATAACTTTTATCGATATAAAACATTAACCAGTTGAAAAAAGTTGTAAATCAAAGTAAATCATCAAAACTATTAAAAATAAAAAGTTGACACAACTACCATAAAAAACAAAACACCAACTAGTTCAAGTGTCAAAAATTAAAAAAAAAAGAAAAAAAACAAACAAATTGCAAATTAAATGTTTTTGTCCATCGTCATGTTCAACTATAAGGGACATGAGAGTGTTGTGAGTTCTCTAGAACTACCTAAAACTAGAATGGAAGCGTGTGTGCGGTTGTGTGTTGTAAACGTACAAATTTTTAAATAACTTTGAAGAAACAACCAAAACAAAAAACAACAAGCAGAGCGGGGCGATTTAATCAGTAAAACTCTGGAAAAAGCAAAGAATATCAATGAGATGAAGGAAAAAAATTAAGCATGCCAAAGAATCGCTTAAGGAATTGGAGAATGGAAGTGTGGAAAATCTATTTCAAAACTGACACGTTATACGGAAGGTAAAAAGCAAATAAAATAAGAAATAAATGTTAATTTAAATATTACTTATTATATAATAATTAATTTAATTTTATGTATAATATTGTGAAATTAATTTTATAAACAAAATGGGCGGTACTAATTCAAAAATCGAAAAACCTAATGCAAATGTTGTTAATGACATCGTCGTTAAATTAGAGTATCCTACAATTTATTTAATCATTATAATATGTTTGATAGCAGGGCAGTTGTTAGTTACACTGTACCAACTTCATAAGAGATCCTTAAGAAAATCCTACGCTAGAACCGCTTCATTAGCCATGAATATAGACAAGGTTTAAACTGTCATGTATTCATAAATTAAAATTTTTGCTACTTTTGTTTTTGTATTTACTCAAGACATATTCATAAAAGATACATGAATTACAACAAATAATTTTTCAAACACAACGTTATTGAAAATACAACATTATTGAAAATACAACATTATTGAAAAAATATATATTTCATGATATGGTGGTTTCAAAAAAATATTTCTAGGAAAAAATTAAAAACAAAAAAAATTTTAAATATTAAATATATTGGCCAAATGGCTTTGGGATTGGATATATATTACCTTATGTTTTTTTATTATTAATCATGACTGGGGAGTTAATTATAATTTTTTTAGAATTAAGGTTCTATTTGGGAAGTTTGTATACTGTTAATACTATAGTTTGGTCTAAGCGGCTTTAGTATTATTTAATGGAATTAATAATAATAATAAATAATAATCCTCCTCAAAATAGATTTTTACATTTTATTACATGTTAACGATGACAAATTTTCGTATATATTTTTTATTTTAAATTGCTTAACTAAAATAAAATACGCTCGACGTATTTCGGCAGTACAGTAACTTCTGGTTACCTGTATCATTCATACCTGAAATTTGGCATTTCCTGACCAAAAATCATTTAGTGTACATTCAATAGCTGCATTTTGGCATAGCTACATCAATATTTTGGTGATTTTACATATTGAGAACTCAAAATAATAAAATAAATTCATGTTGTGTCCCACTTTTATAATTGCAAACGCTTTGGGAATACGGACGTATTTAGACATTGGTCTTATGATTGCCTTTTTTCATTGAAAACTGAATTTGAGTTAAAGTTCATATGGAATGGGAACTAATAATAAGTAGAGCGAGATTGATTAGGGAAGAATTTTTGAAATCTCACAAGTGTTTAAATACTGATAGGGAAACTAAACAAGTAACTATCAATAAACACATAAACAATCTCTTCTACCGATTGGAGCAAGTAAGGGTACTTTTGAATGCCAATTACGAAAGGCTCTCAAAA
Source organism: Musca autumnalis (assembly GCF_047663935.1). Classification (NCBI taxonomy): domain Eukaryota; kingdom Metazoa; phylum Arthropoda; class Insecta; order Diptera; family Muscidae; genus Musca; species Musca autumnalis. Next base: position 14,684 of record NW_027411769.1, read on the forward strand.
GGTCATAAGGCAGCTGCGGATGCATTTTTCATTGAATTACGTGAAAAATTGATATCCGTATGCTCCAGAAAAAAAATTGCCATATCAATCCCTGAGACATTGCATGAACGTATAATTAGTCCAAAATTAACTGAAGAAGAACAGACGGAGAGCATTCCTGAATCTTCTTATAAAAGTTTAGTTCCTCCAAAAGAACAGAAAGAACAAACAAAAATGGCAAACCCAAGGCTTGAATTTCTGCATGTTGCCACCAGCATACTTCCTGAGTTTGACGGAAGTGCAGTAAACCTTGAACGCTTCCTTGACACTATAAATTTGGTGGATTCCGTAAAGGAATCGTATGAGGAAGTAGCCGTAAACTTAGTTAAAACCAAGTTATGCGGCACAGCTAGAAATTTGATTTCAAAGGAATCAACTCTAGCTGAAATAGTGGCCACTCTCAAATCATCAGTTAAAGGCAAGCAGGCAAGGAAGTCAATACTTATGCCAGGGAAATGGAGGAATTATCAAAAAAATTGGAAACCGCATATTTAAATGATGGTTTACCAAATGACACTGCAAAGAAGTATACAACAAATTCAGTAGTAAAGGCAATAATAAAAAATACGCCAATAGAAAAAATCAAAACTGTTATGGAATCAGGACAATTCCGTAACATGAATGAGGTAATATCCACATTCATTAATATCTGTACTGAAGCCACTGGTCAGCAAAATTGTGTTTTGACATTTGGCAAGCAAAAGCCTAAAAATAATTTTCATAAAAACCGCGGAGGAAGACGTGGGTATAATAACAGATACAACAATGGTATGTATCAAAACAATAATTATAATGATGATTCTCGTGAAAACTATAACGACAGACGAGGTCATAGTAATAATAACGGCAACGGAAATTATAACATGGGCAAAAATGTTAGGGTTCTCAACGAAGAAAACCCGGGAAACTCCCAGGATCCCCTAATACCTCCACAGTAAATGTATACCATCTAAACTTATCCCTCTATAGTTACATTTCCATAAAAACATCTTTAAATGGACAGAGGTCAACCTTTTTAATCGACACGGGTGCCGATATATCTGTAATAAAGGTCGGTAAAGTTATAAATGAACGTATTGATGAGGATAAAACAACAAAAATTAGTGGTGTTGGTCATGGTTTGGTACGAACCATTGGAAAAGTTGCAGCAGATCTAATTGCTGAAGATTTACTCATAGGACACGAATTTCATGTTGTCCATGACAGCTTTCCAATTCCATCTGATGGAATTATTGGTATGGATTTTGTAATTATCAAGAAGATAACGACTGGATTGTCCTACGGAATTCTGATTATCCTAGACATATTGCCATAAAAATGTGTCAAGGGCCAAAACCTAATTCCATATCTCTTCCAGCTAGGTCTGAAGTCATACGACTTATAAACATTAAGATCACTGAAAACGAAGTGTTAATACCGAACCAATTGATACAAACTTGTGTATACATGGGAAGTACTATAACATCAAGTGCAATGCCTATGGTAAAAATTATGAATATGACAAACAATGATATTGTCATTACGGATCCAAAAATTAAATTTGAAAAATTAAGTGACTATGAAATAGTACAAAAGAGCCATAAAAATGAAAATGATAAAGAAAAACTGAAAAGACTTTCAAAAAAATTTCCAAAATTTGTTGAGAACAAACTCAAAAATTTATGCTCTGAATTCATAGATATATTTTGTTTGGAATCCGAAAAAATAACAACAAATAATTTTTACAAGCAAAAACTAAGATTGGTAGACAATGATCCCGTATACATAAAAAATTATAGAACACCACATTCTCATAAAGAGGAAGTGAATAGGCAGGTCAATAAACTGGTAAATGATGAAATAGTAGAACCTTCAGCATCGGCATACAATAGTCCAATTTTGTTGGTTCCAAAGAAATCGTTGCCAGGATCTGACCAGAAAAGATGGAGATTAGTCGTGGATTATCGAGGAATAAATAAGAAACTTATAGCCGACAAATTTCCACTTCCTCGCATGTATGACATTTTAGATCAGTTAGGCAGAGCCAAATATTTTTCTTGTATAGATCTTGTATCTGGATTTCACCAGATCGAACTAGAAGAAGAATCAAGAGATGTGACATCCTTTTCCACAGATAAAGGTTCTTTCAGATTTAAGAGATTACCATATGGTATTAAAATTGCTCCAAAGTCATTCCAACGAATGATGACCTTAGCTTTTTCTGGACTTTCACCAGCCCAGGCTTTCTTATACATGGATGATCTTGTAGTGATCGGTTGCTTGGAACAGCATATGTTGAAAAATTTAAGAGACGTATTTGGCATGTGCCGGAAACACAATCTTAAATTACATCCTGAAAAATGTACATTTTTCTGTCGTGAAGTGACATTCTTAGGTCACAAATGTACGGACAAAGGAATTTTGCCCGATGACAGTAAATATTCGATAATTCAAAATTATCCCACACCAAAAAATGGTGATGAAGCTAAACGCTTCGTTGCATTTTGTAATTATTACAGACGGTTCATTCCAAATTTCGCCGAATTATCTAGACACCTCAATAGACTGACTAGGAAAAACGTCGCTTTTGAGTGGACCGATGAATGCAACAAAAGCTTTGAAAATCTTAGAAATCAACTACTCAGTCCAAGGATTTTACAATACCCAGATTTTCAAAAACAATTTTGTATCACAACAGATGCAAGTAAACATGCATGTGGTGCCGTGTTAAGTCAAGACCACAATGGTATTCAATTACCAATTGCATATGCATCTAGATCATTTACTAAGGGAGAGAGCAATAAGTCTACAATAGAACAAGAATTAGCAGCCATACATTGGGCCATTCAATATTTTAGGCCTTATATATATGGGAAGAAATTCTTGATAAGGACAGATCACAGGCCACTAACATACCTGTTCTCTATGAAAAATCCGTCGTCGAAATTAACTAGGATGAGACTTGACTTAGAGGAATACGACTTTACAGTCGAATATATTAGGGGAAAAGAAAACAATGGTGCAGATGCACTATCGCGCATTGAATTCAATGATATTAAAAATATTGAAGTCAACTCGATTATGAAGGTGACTACGAGACTTCAGTCGAATCTAGGCAATTCAAATGAGATAAAGAAGAATCCATTGCCTAAAGAATTGGAAAAATTAAAGGTGTATGAGGCAGTAAATGCCCAGGAGCACAGAAAAATTTTTCAAAGGATAATGTAGTTATCCAAAAGGGAAAGGTTATCCTTTCTAAATTCTAGTTGAAGGACATTGTTATTAATAGAAATGTAGATCTAGATCACCTCTTTCTAAAGCTTGAAAAAATAGCTTATAACATGGGTCTGACAACCATAACACTATCCATCGATGATAGCATAACAAAAAACCTAGGAACAAATGTAGAAACATTTAAAACTATAGGAAATAAAATCTTGCAAGATTCCAGTTTAACAATTGTGCTCACTCCTAAACTTACAAAAGTTACATCCAATTCAGAAAAAATAAAAACTATTCAAAAATATCATGACGATCCCATAACGGGCGGACATCCAGGGATCTCAAGAATGATAAAGAATATAAGACTCAAGTATCATTGGAAAGGTATGGTTAAAGACATAACTAAATATGTCAAACAATGCCGAAAATGCCAAATATGCAAACATTCCATTAAAAACAAAGAGCCGTTAATAATAACGCCAACTCCACAAAAAGCATTTGACAGGGTTATAATCGACACTATTGGACCTCTACCTAGGTCGAATTCACAGAATGAATACGCTGTGACAATTATGTGCGATTTAACTAAATATCTAGTGGCTATACCAATTTCAAATAAATCCGCTAAAAATGTTGCGAAAGCCATTATGGAGAATTTTATTTTAATATATGGTCCTATGACTTCAATATTGACTGACATGGGTACGGAATACATAAATCAGGTACTCATAGAACTATGTCAACTGATGAAAGTTGAAAAATTAAATTCAACCCCATACCACCATGAAACACTCGGTACTGTTGAGCGATCTCACAGAACCTTTAATGAATACTTAAGATCTTATATTTCATCAGATAAATCCGATTGGGATACTTGGTTAAAATTTTTCCTCTATTGTTATAATACGACTCCGTCTATAGCACATGGATATTGTCCATTTGAATTAGTATTCGGAAAAATACCAAAATCCTTAGATTTCACGCAGCAAGAGCGCATAGATCCTGTTTATAATATTGATTCGTATGAGAAAGAAATAAAGTTCAGGCTACAAGTAGCCCAACGTAGAGCCGCTAGTCTCATCGAAAATGCTAAATTGATTAGACAAAAAGTCTCCATTGAGAAAGCTAATGCAGCTGAAATAGCATTGAATGATTTTGTTTGGGTCCGTAATGAAAGTGGTCATAAATTAGACACACTCTATAAAGGACCATATAAGGTTATCAGAATTGATAACCGTAATAATGTCGATCTTTTGGACGAAAATGGAAAAGTATTTAAAGTCCATAAGGATCGAACGAAAGTGTGTAAATAACTATTTATAACTAATTATATATTTATACTAGCTGACCCGGTCCGCGTTGCTGCCCCGTTTTTGAGGTCCCGGTATAAACATTTACAACTACAACTTTTTTCTACAACGGATTTCTACTACCAACACAACAACTAATGATGTAGACCACAATACCAATGTCATGTTTACCAATGGTCAAAACAGCTGTGGGGGAGGTCACCCGAGACCACTTCCTCCCGTTATACTATGAGAATTTGCAATGAAAGCTGTTATTTCGATATTTTGAAGAACTTTGGCTGATTTCCCAATCGATTGTTTTGGAATTTTGGTCAAGTGCCATTTCAAATTATCGGAATTTTACTGTGAAAATTGTGAAGTTGACCGCAATGTCTAACTTATTGAAGCCAGTGTTTATAGCGCTTTTAAAGACACGCGTACTAACATTAAGGATATTATCTGCAAATATACATTTTTGAAAAAAAAAATTGTGGACCGCGATATTTCACTTCCGCGATGACCATTCAGGGTCAGGGCAATAATTACCATAGCATTCCAAACAATTTTTAAACAATAGGTTGAAAAATATCTTCGATTTCACGTTTTATTAAAAAAATTGTGTGGGAGGTACTCTGGTCTCTCCACTGACCACTATAAAAAGTAGTTAAAAACCTATTCTCAGACCTACAAATTCCATATACAAAATTTCATCAAATTCGGTCCAGCCGTTTCGGAGGAGTTCAAAGCCGAACACCGTGACAGGAGAATCTATATATATATAATTGAAATTTGTTTGTCTGTCTGTTTGTTTGTTTGTTTGTGCCTTATAGACTCGAAAACCGCTGAACAGATCTTACTGAAATGTTTAGGGTACATTGCTACATGGCCTGGAATGAAAATAGGCTATATCATTTTTTGAAATTTCGCGTTGATCTGGAGATATAGCATCAAAACCGGAGGTACCTCCAAAAAATTTAGATTTTGTATGCAAATATCTTTAGAACTGTTACAGATACAATCTCCAAATTTTGTATGCGTGACGGAGTTTGGTGTAGAAATAAATTTACCAAATTATATTCAAATCGGTTCAGATTTGGATATAGCTCCCACATACATATTTTTTCGACCGATTTCCTTATTTTATGTTCCAAACATGCTATATATGCCCAATTACGCTGAAATTTTGAATTTCTCACGGAATTTGTTCTAGAAATAAATGTGCCAGATTATATTGAGATTGATTCAGATTTGGATATAGCTCCCATACACATATATTTTCGGCCGATTTCCTTATTTTATGCAGCAAACACGCTATATATGTCCAATTTCGCTGAAGTTTGGAGGGTCTGACGGAATTTGTTCTAGAAATAAACGTGCTAAATTATATAGATATCGGTTCAGATTTGAATATAGCTCCCATATATTTTTTCGCCGATTTCCTGTATTTTATGCACCAAGCACGCTATATATGTCCAATTTCGCTGAAATTTGAAATGTGTAACGGAATTTGGTCTAGACATAAATGTGCCGAATTTTATCGAAATCGGTTCAGATTTGGATATAGCTCCCATATATATGTTCGGCCGATTTTCCGCATTTGATGCACCAAACACGCTATATACGTCCAATTTCGCTGAAATTTGGAATGTGTAACGGAATTTGGTCTAGGCATAAATGTGCCGAATTATATCGAAAACGGTTCAGATTTGGATATAGCTCCAATATATATTTTCGGCCGATTTTCCACATTTTATGCACCAAACACGCTGTATATGTTCAATTTCGCTGAAATTTGGAGGGTCTGACGGAATTTGTTCCAGAAATAAATGTGCTAACTTATATAGAGATCGGTTCAGATTTGAATATAGCTCCCATATATATTTTCGGCCGATTTTCCGTAAGTTATGCACCAAGCACACTATATATGTCCAATTTCGCTGAAATTTGGAATGTGTTACAGAACTTGGTCTAGAAATAAATGTGCCAAATTATATCGAAATCGGTTCAGATTTGGATATAGCTCCTGTATATATTTTCGGCCGATTTCCTGTATTTTATGAACCAAACTCGCTATTTATGTCCAATTTCTGTGAAATTTGGAATGCGTAACGGGATTTGGTCTAGATATAAATGTGCCAAATCATATCGAAATCGGTTCAGATTTGGATATTGCTTCTATCTATATTTTAGGCCGATTTTCTGTATTTGATGCTCTAAACACGCTATATGTGTCCAATGTCGCTGAAATTTGGGATGTCTGACGGAATTTGTTTTAAATATAAATGTGCCAAATTCTACCAAGACCGGTTCAGATTTGGACACACTACATATGTCCAATTTCACTGAAATTTGGAAAGCGTGGCGCAATTCGTTCTAGAAATAAATGGGACAAATTATACCGAAATCGGTTCAGATTAGAATATAGCTCCCATATATATTTTCGGCTGATTTTCCGTATTTTATGCACAAAATGTGAATGTAAGTCGGGATTTGGTCTAAAAATAAATATGACAAATTATATCGAGAGCGGTTCATATAGGAATATAGCTATCCATATATATTTTCGGTCGATTTAATGTTTTTGTTACGTATGTTCAATTTCAATGAAATTTTGAAGACTTTGCAGTCAGTAAAAGTCATCATTATTTACAGAAGTACTTATAGTTGGGAAGGAATTGACCAAGGCTGTTAAGTACCATATCTTTGAGAGACTTCTTAAGATTTATGTTTTATTATGATATATCTAAATCATTAGGAATACTTATAGGCGGAAAGGCTTTCGAAGGAGTGTTACCTCCTGAAACTTAAAAAAATACCATAGTAGCTCCATAACAACCCTGAATAGGTATATAACTCCTTCATATCTCCTATATTTATTCGTTAAAATATTAAAAACGTTAATATAATTATGGCATTCCATTATATTTTATCGTAGTCGGGGCAGCAAAGCGCGCCGGGTTCAGCTAGTTTTATATATATATAGATTGACTTTCTTGGTAATAAGATAATACGTACTATTTTTCAATTTTTCCTTTAATTTTTCTGATCGGATCCCATATTTTTTTTACAACTAATTAATAATAAACCTAATATAAATCAATTTAAAACCTAAATTGATTTCTACAAAAGAAACCGAAATATAGTTTCCGGAGTATTTACCAATTTAGCACACATTTGCATAAGGTTATCGGTTTTGTATGTAAAACAATACATAATAGTTTTAAATATTCAATAATTTTGTTAAATTTCAATATTAGAAACCAAAAGATTCAAAAAATAAAACTAAATCAAATTCAAAAATATATATACATATGTATACAAATAAAATAAAAAACAATAGATATAATGAAAAATATTATAAATAATACTTATATAATGTAATAATAATATTATGAAAAATATATAAATAAAGCTAAGAATAATCAATTAAAATCATTGATTATTCTTCGTAAAAAGGGAGGTGTAGTGTGTTTGATATGTTCACGTTGCCTTCAGTATGCAACGTATGATACCTAATATGACATATTTGTCGAACTAGCATACCTTCTGTATGCAACTCATGGTATCAAGTTATCATACCTCCAGTATGTAACTTTACACTTTCAATACCTAGATTTGAGTTATCCACACTACGCTAAGACAGCAAGCATGTATTATGCTTACTGTGCTTTTTTCCACGTTTAGTTTGTACTTCCATAGCTTAAGATAGTTGTAGAAATACTGTTAAGATTCATTCTAAATAAAGCTGTCCAAAACAACTCAACGCGTTTTACCACAGATGCTTCTGCATGTATCTACGAAACGGAATTCGATATCGTCATATAAATTGCATGGATTGTGTGTCAAAGTTTGTTTAACAATCGACGTAAGAAGCGAGACTGCAGATATTATGGGCCACGATATATTTGCTCTCGTATGGGCATGTGATTGATTTGACTAAGCTGACCCTTGTATTGTTTGAGACTTGGATGCTTCTGCATCTATCTTCAAAACGGAATTCGATATCGTCATATAAATTGCACGGATTTTGTGTCAGAGTTTGCTTAACAAACGACGTAAGAAACGAGACTGCAGATATTATGGGTCACGATATATTTGCTCTCATATGGACATGTGATTGATTTGACAAAGCTGACCCATGTATTGTTTGAGACTTGGATGCTTCTGCATCTATCTTCGAAACGGAATTCGATATCGTCATTTAAATTGCACGGATTGTGTGTCAAAGTTTGCTTAACAAACGACGTGAGAAGCGAGACGGCAGATATTATTCGTCTTGTATTTCATGAGACTTGGATGCTTCTGCATCTATCTTCGAGACGGAATTCGATATCGTCATATAAATTGCATGGATTGTGTGCTAAAGTTTGCTTAACAAACGACGTAAGAAGCGAGACTGCAGATATTATGGGTCACGTTATATTTGCTCTCATATGGACATGTGATTGATTTGACGAAGCTGACCCTTGTATTTCTTGAGACATGGATGCTTCTGCATCTATCTTCGAAAGGGAATTCAATATCGTCATATAAATTGCATGGATTGTGTGTCAAAGTTTGCTTAACAAACGACTTAAAAACGAGACTGTATATGATTGGAGCAAGTAAGGGTACTTTTGAATGCCAATTACGAAAGGCTCTCAAAAGGTCATAAGGCAGCTGCGGATGCATTTTTCATTGAATTATGTGAAAAATTGATATCCGTATGCTCCAGAAAAAAAATTTCCATATCAATCCCTGAGACATTGCATGAACGTATAATTAGTCCAAAATTAACTGAAGAAGAACAGACGGAGAGCATTCCTGAATCTTCTTATAAAAGTTTAGTTCCTCCAAAAGAACAGAAAGAACAAACAAAAATGGCAAACCCAAGGCTTGAATTTCTGCATGTTGCCACCAGCATACTTCCTGAGTTTGACGGAAGTGCAGTAAACCTTGAACGCTTCCTTGACACTATAAATTTGGTGGATTCCGTAAAGGAATCGTATGAGGAAGTAGCCGTAAACTTAGTTAAAACCAAGTTATGCGGCACAGCTAGAAATTTGATTTCAAAGGAATCAACTCTAGCTGAAATAGTGGCCACTCTCAAATCATCAGTTAAAGGCAAGCAGGCAAGGAAGTCAATACTTATGCCAGGGAAATGGAGGAATTATCAAAAAAATTGGAAACCGCATATTTAAATGATGGTTTACCAAATGACACTGCAAAGAAGTATACAACAAATTCAGTAGTAAAGGCAATAATAAAAAATACGCCAATAGAAAAAATCAAAACTGTTATGGAATCAGGACAATTCCGTAACATGAATGAGGTAATATCCACATTCATTAATATCTGTACTGAAGCCACTGGTCAGCAAAATTGTGTTTTGACATTTGGCAAGCAAAAGCCTAAAAATAATTTTCATAAAAACCGCGGAGGAAGACGTGGGTATAATAACAGATACAACAATGGTATGTATCAAAACAATAATTATAATGATGATTCTCGTGAAAACTATAACGACAGACGAGGTCATAGTAATAATAACGGCAACGGAAATTATAACATGGGCAAAAATGTTAGGGTTCTCAACGAAGAAAACCCGGGAAACTCCCAGGATCCCCTAATACCTCCACAGTAAATGTATACCATCTAAACTTATCCCTCTATAGTTACATTTCCATAAAAACATCTTTAAATGGACAGAGGTCAACCTTTTTAATCGACACGGGTGCCGATATATCTGTAATAAAGGTCGGTAAAGTTATAAATGAACGTATTGATGAGGATAAAACAACAAAAATTAGTGGTGTTGGTCATGGTTTGGTACGAACCATTGGAAAAGTTGCAGCAGATCTAATTGCTGAAGATTTACTCATAGGACACGAATTTCATGTTGTCCATGACAGCTTTCCAATTCCATCTGATGGAATTATTGGTATGGATTTTGTAATTATCAAGAAGATAACGACTGGATTATCCTACGGAATTCTGATTATCCTAGACATATTGCCATAAAAATGTGTCAAGGGCCAAAACCTAATTCCATATCTCTTCCAGCTAGGTCTGAAGTCATACGACTTATAAACATTAAGATCACTGAAAACGAAGTGTTAATACCGAACCAATTGATACAAACTTGTGTATACATGGGAAGTACTATAACATCAAGTGCAATGCCTATGGTAAAAATTATGAATATGACAAACAATGATATTGTCATTACGGATCCAAAAATTAAATTTGAAAAATTAAGTGACTATGAAATAGTACAAAAGAGCCATAAAAATGAAAATGATAAAGAAAAACTGAAAAGACTTTCAAAAAAATTTCCAAAATTTGTTGAGAACAAACTCAAAAATTTATGCTCTGAATTCATAGATATATTTTGTTTGGAATCCGAAAAAATAACAACAAATAATTTTTACAAGCAAAAACTAAGATTGGTAGACAATGATCCCGTATACATAAAAAATTATAGAACACCACATTCTCATAAAGAGGAAGTGAATAGGCAGGTCAATAAACTGGTAAATGATGAAATAGTAGAACCTTCAGCATCGGCATACAATAGTCCAATTTTGTTGGTTCCAAAGAAATCGTTGCCAGGATCTGACCAGAAAAGATGGAGATTAGTCGTGGATTATCGAGGAATAAATAAGAAACTTATAGCCGACAAATTTCCACTTCCTCGCATGTATGACATTTTAGATCAGTTAGGCAGAGCCAAATATTTTTCTTGTATAGATCTTGTATCTGGATTTCACCAGATCGAACTAGAAGAAGAATCAAGAGATGTGACATCCTTTTCCACAGATAAAGGTTCTTTCAGATTTAAGAGATTACCATATGGTATTAAAATTGCTCCAAAGTCATTCCAACGAATGATGACCTTAGCTTTTTCTGGACTTTCACCAGCCCAGGCTTTCTTATACATGGATGATCTTGTAGTGATCGGTTGCTCGGAACAGCATATGTTGAAAAATTTAAGAGACGTATTTGGCATGTGCCGGAAACACAATCTTAAATTACATCCTGAAAAATGTACATTTTTCTGTCGTGAAGTGACATTCTTAGGTCACAAATGTACGGACAAAGGAATTTTGCCCGATGACAGTAAATATTCGATAATTCAAAATTATCCCACACCAAAAAATGGTGATGAAGCTAAACGCTTCGTTGCATTTTGTAATTATTACAGACGGTTCATTCCAAATTTCGCCGAATTATCTAGACACCTCAATAGACTGACTAGGAAAAACGTCGCTTTTGAGTGGACCGATGAATGCAACAAAAGCTTTGAAAATCTTAGAAATCAACTACTCAGTCCAAGGATTTTACAATACCCAGATTTTCAAAAACAATTTTGTATCACAACAGATGCAAGTAAACATGCATGTGGTGCCGTGTTAAGTCAATACCACAATGGTATTCAATTACCAATTGCATATGCATCTAGATCATTTACTAAGGGAGAGAGCAATAAGTCTACAATAGAACAAGAATTAGCAGCCATACATTGGGCCATTCAATATTTTAGGCCTTATATATATGGGAAGAAATTCTTGATAAGGACAGATCACAGGCCACTAACATACCTGTTCTCTATGAAAAATCCGTCGTCGAAATTAACTAGGATGAGACTTGACTTAGAGGAATACGACTTTACAGTCGAATATATTAGGGGAAAAGAAAACAATGGTGCAGATGCACTATCGCGCATTGAATTCAATGATATTAAAAATATTGAAGTCAACTCGATTATGAAGGTGACTACGAGACTTCAGTCGAATCTAGGCAATTCAAATGAGATAAAGAAGAATCCATTGCCTAAAGAATTGGAAAAATTAAAGGTGTATGAGGCAGTAAATGCCCAGGAGCACAGAAAAATTTTTCAAAGGATAATGTAGTTATCCAAAAGGGAAAGGTTATCCTTTCTAAATTCAAGTTGAAGGACATTGTTATTAATAGAAATGTAGATCTAGATCACCTCTTTCTAAAGCTTGAAAAAATAGCTTATAACATGGGTCTGACAACCATAACACTATCCATCGATGATAGCATAACAAAAAACCTAGGAACAAATGTAGAAACATTTAAAACTATAGGAAATAAAATCTTGCAAGATTCCAGTTTAACAATTGTGCTCACTCCTAAACTTACAAAAGTTACATCCAATTCAGAAAAAATAAAAATTATTCAAAAATATCATGACGATCCCATAACGGGCGGACATCCAGGGATCTCAAGAATGATAAAGAATATAAGACTCAAGTATCATTGGAAAGGTATGGTTAAAGACATAACTAAATATGTCAAACAATGCCGAAAATGCCAAATATGCAAACATTCCATTAAAAACAAAGAGCCGTTAATAATAACGCCAACTCCACAAAAAGCATTTGACAGGGTTATAATCGACACTATTGGACCTCTACCTAGGTCGAATTCACAGAATGAATACGCTGTGACAATTATGTGCGATTTAACTAAATATCTAGTGGCTATACCAATTTCAAATAAATCCGCTAAAAATGTTGCGAAAGCCATTATGGAGAATTTTATTTTAATATATGGTCCTATGACTTCAATATTGACTGACATGGGTACGGAATACATAAATCAGGTACTCATAGAACTATGTCAACTGATGAAAGTTGAAAAATTAAATTCAACCCCATACCACCATGAGACACTCGGTACTGTTGAGCGATCTCACAGAACCTTTAATGAATACTTAAGATCTTATATTTCATCAGATAAATCCGATTGGGATACTTGGTTAAAATTTTTCCTCTATTGTTATAATACGACTCCGTCTACAGCACATGGATATTGTCCATTTGAATTAGTATTCGGAAAAATACCAAAATCCTTAGATTTCACGCAGCAAGAGCGCATAGATCCTGTTTATAATATTGATTCGTATGAGAAAGAAATAAAGTTCAGGCTACAAGTAGCCCAACGTAGAGCCGCTAGTCTCATCGAAAATGCTAAATTGATTAGACAAAAAGTCTCCATTGAGAAAGCTAATGCAGCTGAAATAGCATTGAATGATTTTGTTTGGGTCCGTAATGAAAGTGGTCATAAATTAGACACACTCTATAAAGGACCATATAAGGTTATCAGAATTGATAACCGTAATAATGTCGATCTTTTGGACGAAAATGGAAAAGTATTTAAAGTCCATAAGGATCGAACGAAAGTGTGTAAATAACTATTTATAACTAATTATATATTTATACTAGCTGACCCGGTCCGCGTTGCTGCCCCGTTTTTGAGGTCCCGGTATAAACATTTACAACTACAACTTTTTTCTACAACGGATTTCTACTACCAACACAACAACTAATGATGTAGACCACAATACCAATGTCATGTTTACCAATGGTCAAAACAGCTGTGGGGGAGGTCACCCGAGACCACTTCCTCCCGTTATACTATGAGAATTTGCAATGAAAGCTGTTATTTCGATATTTTGAAGAACTTTGGCTGATTTCCCAATCGATTGTTTTGGAATTTTGGTCAAGTGCCATTTTAAATTATCGGAATTTTACTGTGAAAATTGTGAAGTTGACCGCAATGTCTAACTTATTGAAGCCAGTGTTTATAGCGCTTTTAAAGACACGCGTACTAACATTAAGGATATTATCTGCAAATATACATTTTTGAAAAAAAAAAAATTGTGGACCGCGATATTTCACTTCCGCGATGACCATTCAGGGTCAGGGCAATAATTACCATAGCATTCCAAACAATTTTTAAACAATAGGTTGAAAAATATCTTCGATTTCACGTTTTATTAAAAAAATTGTGTGGGAGGTACTCTGGTCTCTCCACTGACCACTATAAAAAGTAGTTAAAAACCTATTCTCAGACCTACAAATTCCATATACAAAATTTCATCAAATTCGGTCCAGCCGTTTCGGAGGAGTTCAAAGCCGAACACCGTGACAGGAGAATTTTATATATATATATAGATTGACTTTCTTGGTAATAAGATAATACGTACTATTTTCAATTTTTCCTTTAATTTTTCTGATCGGATCCCATATTTTTTTTACAACTAATTAATAATAAACCTAATATAAATCAATTTAAAACCTAAATTGATTTCTACAAAAGAAACCGAAATATAGTTTCCGGAGTATTTACCAATTTAGCACACATTTGCATAAGGTTATCGGTTTTGTATGTAAAACAATACATAATAGTTTTAAATATTCAATAATTTTGTTAAATTTCAATATTAGAAACCAAAAGATTCAAAAAATAAAACTAAATCAAATTCAAAAATATATATACATATGTATACAAATAAAATAAAAAACAATAGATATAATGAAAAATATTATAAATAATACTTATATAATGTAATAATAATATTATGAAAAATATATAAATAAAGCTAAGAATAATCAATTAAAATCATTGATTATTCTTCGTAAAAAGGGAGGTGTAGTGTGTTTGATATGTTCACGTTGCCTTCAGTATGCAACGTATGATACCTAATATGACATATTTGTCGAACTAGCATACCTTCTGTATGCAACTCATGGTATCAAGTTATCATACCTCCAGTATGTAACTTTACACTTTCAATACCTAGATTTGAGTTATCCACACTACGCTAAGACAGCAAGCATGTATTATGCTTACTGTGCTTTTTTCCACGTTTAGTTTGTACTTCCATAGCTTAAGATAGTTGTAGAAATACTGTTAAGATTCATTCTAAATAAAGCTGCCCAAAACAACTCAACGCGTTTTACCACAGATGCTTCTGCATGTATCTACGAAACGGAATTCGATATCGTCATATAAATTGCATGGATTGAGTGTCAAAGTTTGTTTAACAATCGACGTAAGAAGCGAGACTGCAGATATTATGGGTCACGATATATTTGCTCTCGTATGGGCATGTGATTGATTTGACTAAGCTGACCCTTGTATTGTTTGAGACTTGGATGCTTCTGCATCTATCTTCAAAACGGAATTCGATATCGTCATATAAATTGCACGGATTTTGTGTCAGAGTTTGCTTAACAAACGACGTAAGAAACGAGACTGCAGATATTATGGGTCACGATATATTTGCTCTCATATGGACATGTGATTGATTTGACAAAGCTGACCCATGTATTGTTTGAGACTTGGATGCTTCTGCATCTGTCTTCGAAACGGAATTCGATATCGTCATTTCAATTGCACGGATTGTGTGTCAAAGTTTGCTTAACAAACGACGTGAGAAGCGAGACGGCAGATATTATTCGTCTTGTATTTCATGAGACTTGGATGCTTCTGCATCTATCTTCGAGACGGAATTCGATATCGTCATATAAATTGCATGGATTGTGTGCTAAAGTTTGCTTAACAAACGACGTAAGAAGCGAGACTGCAGATATTATGGGTCACGTTATATTTGCTCTCATATGGACATGTGATTGATTTGACGAAGCTGACCCTTGTATTTCTTGAGACATGGATGCTTCTGCATCTATCTTCGAAAGGGAATTCAATATCGTCATATAAATTGCATGGATTGTGTGTCAAAGTTTGCTTAACAAACGACTTAAAAACGAGACTGTATATGATTGGAGCAAGTAAGGGTACTTTTGAATGCCAATTACGAAAGGCTCTCAAAAGGTCATAAGGCAGCTGCGGATGCATTTTTCATTGAATTACGTGAAAAATTGATATCCGTATGCTCCAGAAAAAAAATTGCCATATCAATCCCTGAGACATTGCATGAACGTATAATTAGTCCAAAATTAACTGAAGAAGAACAGACGGAGAGCATTCCTGAATCTTCTTATAAAAGTTTAGTTCCTCCAAAAGAACAGAAAGAACAAACAAAAATGGCAAACCCAAGGCTTGAATTTCTGCATGTTGCCACCAGCATACTTCCTGAGTTTGACGGAAGTGCAGTAAACCTTGAACGCTTCCTTGACACTATAAATTTGGTGGATTCCGTAAAGGAATCGTATGAGGAAGTAGCCGTAAACTTAGTTAAAACCAAGTTATGCGGCACAGCTAGAAATTTGATTTCAAAGGAATCAACTCTAGCTGAAATAGTGGCCACTCTCAAATCATCAGTTAAAGGCAAGCAGGCAAGGAAGTCAATACTTATGCCAGGGAAATGGAGGAATTATCAATAAAATTGGAAACCGCATATTTAAATGATGGTTTACCAAATGACACTGCAAAGAAGTATACAACAAATTCAGTAGTAAAGGCAATAATAAAAAATACGCCAATAGAAAAAATCAAAACTGTTATGGAATCAGGACAATTCCGTAACATGAATGAGGTAATATCCACATTCATTAATAGCTGTACTGAAGCCACTGGTCAGCAAAATTGTGTTTTGACATTTGGCAAGCAAAAGCCTAAAAATAATTTTCATAAAAACCGCGGAGGAAGACGTGGGTATAATAACAGATACAACAATGGTATGTATCAAAACAATAATTATAATGATGATTCTCGTGAAAACTATAACGACAGACGAGGTCATAGTAATAATAACGGCAACGGAAATTATAACATGGGCAAAAATGTTAGGGTTCTCAACGAAGAAAACCCGGGAAACTCCCAGGATCCCCTAATACCTCCACAGTAAATGTATACCATCTAAACTTATCCCTCTATAGTTACATTTCCATAAAAACATCTTTAAATGGACAGAGGTCAACCTTTTTAATCGACACGGGTGCCGATATATCTGTAATAAAGGTCGGTAAAGTTATAAATGAACGTATTGATGAGGATAAAACAACAAAAATTAGTGGTGTTGGTCATGATTTGGTACGAACCATTGGAAAAGTTGCAGCAGATCTAATTGCTGAAGATTTACTCATAGGACACGAATTTCATGTTGTCCATGACAGCTTTCCAATTCCATCTGATGGAATTATTGGTATGGATTTTGTAATTATCAAGAAGATAACGACTGGATTGTCCTACGGAATTCTGATTATCCTAGACATATTGCCATAAAAATGTGTCAAGGGCCAAAACCTAATTCCATATCTCTTCCAGCTAGGTCTGAAGTCATACGACTTATAAACATTAAGATCACTGAAAACGAAGTGTTAATACCTAACCAATTGATACAAACTGGTGTATACATGGGAAGTACTATAACATCAAGTGCAATGCCTATGGTAAAAATTATGAATATGACAAACAATGATATTGTCATTACGGATCCAAAAATTAAATTTGAAAAATTAAGTGACTATGAAATAGTACAAAAGAGCCATAAAAATGAAAATGATAAAGAAAAACTGAAAAGACTTTCAAAAAAATTTCCAAAATTTGTTGAGAACAAACTCAAAAATTTATGCTCTGAATTCATAGATATATTTTGTTTGGAATCCGAAAAAATAACAACAAATAATTTTTACAAGCAAAAACTAAGATTGGTAGACAATGATCCCGTATACATAAAAAATTATAGAACACCACATTCTCATAAAGAGGAAGTAAATAACCAGGTCAATAAACTGGTAAATGATGAAATAGTAGAACCTTCAGCATCGGCATACAATAGTCCAATTTTGTTGGTTCCAAAGAAATCGTTGCCAGGATCTGACCAGAAAAGATGGAGATTAGTCGTGGATTATCGAGGAATAAATAAGAAACTTATAGCCGACAAATTTCCACTTCCTCGCATGTATGACATTTTAGATCAGTTAGGCAGAGCCAAATATTTTTCTTGTATAGATCTTGTATCTGGATTTCACCAGATCGAACTAGAAGAAGAATCAAGAGATGTGACATCCTTTTCCACAGATAAAGGTTCTTTCAGATTTAAGAGATTACCATATGGTATTAAAATTGCTCCAAAGTCATTCCAACGAATGATGACCTTAGCTTTTTCTGGACTTTCACCAGCCCAGGCTTTCTTATACATGGATGATCTTGTAGTGATCGGTTGCTCGGAACAGCATATGTTGAAAAATTTAAGAGACGTATTTGGCATGTGCCGGAAACACAATCTTAAATTACATCCTGAAAAATGTACATTTTTCTGTCGTGAAGTGACATTCTTAGGTCACAAATGTACGGACAAAGGAATTTTGCCCGATGACAGTAAATATTCGATAATTCAAAATTATCCCACACCAAAAAATGGTGATGAAGCTAAACGCTTCGTTGCATTTTGTAATTATTACAGACGGTTCATTCCAAATTTCGCCGAATTATCTAGACACCTCAATAGACTGACTAGGAAAAACGTCGCTTTTGAGTGGACCGATGAATGCAACAAAAGCTTTGAAAATCTTAGAAATCAACTACTCAGTCCAAGGATTTTACAATACCCAGATTTTCAAAAACAATTTTGTATCACAACAGATGCAAGTAAACATGCATGTGGTGCCGTGTTAAGTCAAGACCACAATGGTATTCAATTACCAATTGCATATGCATCTAGATCATTTACTAAGGGAGAGAGCAATAAGTCTACAATAGAACAAGAATTAGCAGCCATACATTGGGCCATTCAATATTTTAGGCCTTATATATATGGGAAGAAATTCTTGATAAGGACAGATCACAGGCCACTAACATACCTGTTCTCTATGAAAAATCCGTCGTCGAAATTAACTAGGATGAGACTTGACTTAGAGGAATACGACTTTACAGTCGAATATATTAGGGGAAAAGAAAACAATGGTGCAGATGCACTATCGCGCATTGAATTCAATGATATTAAAAATATTGAAGTCAACTCGATTATGAAGGTGACTACGAGACTTCAGTCGAATCTAGGCAATTCAAATGAGATAAAGAAGAATCCATTGCCTAAAGAATTGGAAAAATTAAACGTGTATGAGGCAGTAAATGCCCAGGAGCACAGAAAAATTTTTCAAAGGATAATGTAGTTATCCAAAAGGGAAAGGTTATCCTTTCTAAATTCAAGTTGAAGGACATTGTTATTAATAGAAATGTAGATCTAGATCACCTCTTTCTAAAGCTTGAAAAAATAGCTTATAACATGGGTCTGACAACCATAACACTATCCATCGATGATAGCATAACAAAAAACCTAGGAACAAATGTAGAAACATTTAAAACTATAGGAAATAAAATCTTGCAAGATTCCAGTTTAACAATTGTGCTCACTCCTAAACTTACAAAAGTTACATTCAATTCAGAAAAAATAAAAATTATTCAAAAATATCATAACGATCCCATAACGGGCGGACATCCAGGGATCTCAAGAATGATAAAGAATATAAGACTCAAGTATCATTGGAAAGGTATGGTTAAAGACATAACTAAATATGTCAAACAATGCCGAAAATGCCAAATATGCAAACATTCCATTAAAAACAAAGAGCCGTTAATAATAACGCCAACTCCACAAAAAGCATTTGACAGGGTTATAATCGACACTATTGGACCTCTACCTAGGTCGAATTCACAGAATGAATACGCTGTGACAATTATGTGCGATTAAATAAATATCTAGTGGCTATACCAATTTCAAATAAATCCGCTAAAAATGTTGCGAAAGCCATTATGGAGAATTTTATTTTAATATATGGTCCTATGACTTCAATACGGAATACATAAATCAGGTACTCATAGAACTATGTCAACTGATGAAAGTTGAAAAATTAAATTCAACCCCATACCACCATGAGACACTCGGTACTGTTGAGCGATCTCACAGAACCTTTAATGAATACTTAAGATCTTATATTTCATCAGATAAATCCGATTGGGATACTTGGTTAAAATTTTTCCTCTATTGTTATAATACGACTCCGTCTACAGCACATGGATATTGTCCATTTGAATTAGTATTCGGAAAAATACCAAAATCCTTAGATTTCACGCAGCAAGAGCGCATAGATCCTGTTTATAATATTGATTCGTATGAGAAAGAAATAAAGTTCAGGCTACAAGTAGCCCAACGTAGAGCCGCTAGTCTCATCGAAAATGCTAAATTGATTAGACAAAAAGTCTCCATTGAGAAAGCTAATGCAGCTGAAATAGCATTGAATGATTTTGTTTGGGTCCGTAATGAAAGTGGTCATAAATTAGACACACTCTATAAAGGACCATATAAGGTTATCAGAATTGATAACCGTAATAATGTCGATCTTTTGGACGAAAATGGAAAAGTATTTAAAGTCCATAAGGATCGAACGAAAGTGTGTAAATAACTATTTATAACTAATTATATATTTATATTGACTTTCTTGGTAATAAGATAATACGTACTATTTTCAATTTTTCCTTTAATTTTTCTGATCGGATCCCATATTTTTTTTACAACTAATTAATAATAAACCTAATATAAATCAATTTAAAACCTAAATTGATTTCTACAAAAGAAACCGAAATATAGTTTCCGGAGTATTTACCAATTTAGCACACATTTGCATAAGGTTATCGGTTTTGTATGTAAAACAATACATAATAGTTTTAAATATTCAATAATTTTGTTAAATTTCAATATTAGAAACCAAAAGATTCAAAAAATAAAACTAAATCAAATTCAAAAATATATATACATATGTATACAAATAAAATAAAAAACAATAGATATAATGAAAAATATTATAAATAATACTTATATAATGTAATAATAATATTATGAAAAATATATAAATAAAGCTAAGAATAATCAATTAAAATCATTGATTATTCTTCGTAAAAAGGGAGGTGTAGTGTGTTTGATATGTTCACGTTGCCTTCAGTATGCAACGTATGATACCTAATATGACATATTTGTCGAACTAGCATACCTTCTGTATGCAACTAATGGTATCAAGTTATCATACCTCCAGTATGTAACTTTACACTTTCAATACCTAGATTTGAGTTATCCACACTACGCTAAGACAGCAAGCATGTATTATGCTTACTGTGCTTTTTCCCACGTTTAGTTTGTACTTCCATAGCTTAAGATAGTTGTAGAAATACTGTTAAGATTCATTCTAAATAAAGCTGTCCAAAACAACTCAACGCGTTTTACCACAGATGCTTCTGCATGTATCTACGAAACGGAATTCGATATCGTCATATAAATTGCATGGATTGTGTGTCAAAGTTTGTTTAACAATCGACGTAAGAAGCGAGACTGCAGATATTATGGGTCACGATATATTTGCTCTCGTATGGGCATGTGATTGATTTGACTAAGCTGACCCTTGTATTGTTTGAGACTTGGATGCTTCTGCATCTATCTTCAAAACGGAATTCGATATCGTCATATAAATTGCACGGATTTTGTGTCAGAGTTTGCTTAACAAACGACGTAAGAAACGAGACTGCAGATATTATGGGTCACGATATATTTGCTCTCATATGGACATGTGATTGATTTGACAAAGCTGACCCATGTATTGTTTGAGACTTGGATGCTTCTGCATCTATCTTCGAAACGGAATTCGATATCGTCATTTAAATTGCACGGATTGTGTGTCAAAGTTTGCTTAACAAACGACGTGAGAAGCGAGACGGCAGATATTATTCGTCTTGTATTTCATGAGACTTGGATGCTTCTGCATCTATCTTCGAGACGGAATTCGATATCGTCATATAAATTGCATGGATTGTGTGCTAAAGTTTGCTTAACAAACGACGTAAGAAGCGAGACTGCAGATATTATGGGTCACGTTATATTTGCTCTCATATGGACATGTGATTGATTTGACGAAGCTGACCCTTGTATTTCTTGAGACATGGATGCTTCTGCATCTATCTTCGAAAGGGAATTCAATATCGTCATATAAATTGCATGGATTGTGTGTCAAAGTTTGCTTAACAAACGACTTAAAAACGAGACTGTATATGTTATGGGTCACGATATATTTGCTCTCATATGGAAAGATGATTGATTTGACGAAGCTGACCCTTGTATTTCATGAGACTTGGATGCTTCTGCATCTATCTTCGAAACGGAATTCGATATCGTCATATAAATTGCATGGACTGTGTGTCAAAGTTTGCTTAACAAACGACGTAAGAAGCGAGACTGCAGATATTATGGGTCACGATATATTTGCTCTCGTATGGGCATGTGATTGATTTGACAAAGCTGACCCATGTATTTCTTGAGACATGGATGCTTCTGCATTTATCTTCGAGACGGAATTCGATATCGTCATATAAATTGCATGGATTGTGTGTCAAAGTTTGCTTAGGAAACGACGTAAGAAGCGAGACTGTATATATTATGGGTCACGATATATTTGCTCTCATATGAACATGTGATTGATTTGACAAAGCTGACCCTTGTATTGTTTGAGACTTGGATGCTTCTGCATCTATCTTCGAAAGGGAATTCAATATCGTCATATAAATTGCATGGATTGTGTGTCAAAGTTTGCTTAACAAACGACATAAGAAACGAGACTGCAGATATTATAGGTCACGATATATATGCTCTCATATGGACATGTGATTGATTTGAAAAGCTGACCCATGTATTGTTTGAGACTTGGATGCTTCTGCATCTATCTTCGAGACGGAATTCGTTATCGTCATATAAATTGCATGGATTGTGTGTCAAAGTTTGCTTTACAAACGACGTAAGAAGCGAAACTGCAGATATTATGGGTCACGATATATTTGCTCTCATATGGACATGTGATTGATTTGACAAAGCTGACCCTTGTATTTCTTGACACATGGATTCTTCTGCATCTATCTTCGAGACGGAATTCGATATCGTCATATAATTTGCATGGATTGTGTGTCAAAGTTTGCTTAACAAACGACGTAAGGAGCGAGACTGCAGATATTATGGGTCACGATATATTTGCTCTCGTATGGAATTGTGATTGATTTGGCAAAGCTGACCCATGTATTGTTTGAGACTTGGATGCTTCTGCATCTATCTTCAAAACGGAATTCGATATCGTCATATAAATTGCATGGATTGTGTGTCAAAGTTTGCTTTACAAACGACGTAAGAAACGTGACTGTATATATTATGGGTCACGATATATTTGCTCTCATATGAACATGTGATTGATTTGACAAAGCTGACCCTTGTATTGTTTGAGACTTGGATTGTGTGTCAAAGTTTGCTTAACAAACGACATAAGAAACGAGACTGCAGATATTATAGGTCACGATATATATGCTCTCATATGGACATGTGATTGATTTGAAAAGCTGACCCATGTATTGTTTGAGACTTGGATGCTTCTGCATCTATCTTCGAGACGGAATTCGTTATCGTCATATAAATTGCATGGATTGTGTGTCAAAGTTTGCTTTACAAACGACGTAAGAAGCGAAACTGCAGATATTATGGGTCACGATATATTTGCTCTCATATGGACATGTGATTGATTTGACAAAGCTGACCCTTGTATTTCTTGACACATGGATTCTTCTGCATCTATCTTCGAGACGGAATTCGATATCGTCATATAATTTGCATGGATTGTGTGTCAAAGTTTGCTTAACAAACGACGTAAGGAGCGAGACTGCAGATATTATGGGTCACGATATATTTGCTCTCGTATGGAATTGTGATTGATTTGGCAAAGCTGACCCATGTATTGTTTGAGACTTGGATGCTTCTGCATCTATCTTCAAAACGGAATTCGATATCGTCATATAAATTGCATGGATTGTGTGTCAAAGTTTGCTTTACAAACGACGTAAGAAACGTGACTGCATATATTATGGGTCACGATATATTTGCTCTCATATGGACATGTGATTGATTTGACGAAGCTGACCCTTGTATTTCTTGAGACATGGATGCTTCTGCATCTATCTTCGAGACGGAATTCAATATCGTCATATAAATTGCATGGATTGTGTGTCAAAGTTTGCTTAACAAACGACGTAAGAAGCGAGACTGCAGATACTATGGGTCACGATATATTTGCTCTCATATGGACATGTGATTGATTTGACGAAGCTGACCCTTGTATTTCATGAGACTTGGATGCTTCTGCATCTATCTTCGAGACGGAATTCGATATCGCCATATAAATTGCACTGATTGTGTGTCAAAGTTTGCTTAACAAACGACGTAAGAAGCGAGACTGCAGACATTATGGGTCACGATATATTTGCTCTCATATGGACATGTGATTGATTTGACGAAGCTGACCCTTGTAATTCTTGAGATATGGATGCTTCTGCATCTATCTTCGAGACGCAATTCAATATCGTCATATAAAATGCATGGATTGTGTGTCAAAGTTTGCTTAACAAACGCCGTAAAAAGCAAGACTGCAGATATTATGGGTCACGATATATTTGCTCTCATATGGACTTGTGATTGATTTGACGAAGTTGACTCTTGCAGATATTTTTCATGAGACTTGGATGCTTCTGCTTCTATCTTCGAGATGGAATTCAATATCGTCATATAAATTGCATGGATTGTGTGTCAAAGTTTGCTTAACAAACGACGTAAAAAACGAGACTGGAGATATTATGGGTCACGATATATTTGATCTCATATGGGAATGTGATTGATTTGACAAAGCTAACCCTTGTATTTCATGAGACTTGGATGCTTCTGCATCTATCTTCGAGACGGAATTCGATACCGTCATATAAACTGCATGGATTGTGTGTCAATGTATGCTTAACAAACGGCGTAAGAAGCGAGACTGCAGATATTATGGGTCACGATATATTTGCTTTCATATGGACATGTGATTGATTTGACGAAGCTGACCCTTGTATTTCATGAGACTTGGATGCTTTTGCATCAATCTTCGAGACGGATTTCGATATCTTCATATAAATTACATTGATTGTGTGTCAAAGTTTGCTTAACAAACGACGTAAGAAACGAGACTGGAGATATTTTTCATGAGACTTGATGCTTCTGCATCTATCTTCGAAAGGGAATTCAATATCGTCATATAAATTGCATGGATTGTGTGTCAAAGTATGCTTAACAAACGACGTAAGAAGCGAGACTGCAGATATTATGGGTCACGATATATTTGCTCTCATACGGACATGTGATTGATTTGACAAAGCTAACCCTTGTATTTCATGAGACTTGTATGCTTCTGCATCTACCTTCAAAACGGAATTCGATATCGTCATATAAATTGCATCGATTGTGTGTCAACGTTTGCTTAACAATCGACGTAAGAAGCGAGACTGCAGATATTATGGGTCACGATATATTTGCTCTCATATGGACATGTGATTGATTTGACAAAGCTAACCCTTGTATTTCATGAGACTTGGATGCTTCTGCATCTATCTTCGAGACGGAATTCGATATCGTCATATAAATTGCTTGGATTTTGTGTCAAAGTTTGCTTAACAAACGACGTAAGAAGCGAGACGGCAGATATTATTCGTCACGATATTGTTACGGGATTACGGGCAGCGGCAATAAACACGCGAGAGCAGGAAGGCATATAGGTGACGTCAGAATGTAATGACGTAAAACAAATAAACAGAGAAAGAGAGTGAGATTACAAAAACAATTTAGGCAAGTAAAAGTGTAAATGAGGATTAAGTGATGATTTTATAAGTGGAATAATAGTTGTTGTTGCAGAAATAAATAAGAGAGGGAGAACTGAAAACGTAAACGATAGTGATTGGAATTCTATAGCGTAATTGTTGTTGTAAACTTGATTCAAATGAACTAAATGCTTACTAAAAATTTACGTTACAATTCAAATTCTAAACTTAACAGATATTCATCTAAATTTCTTAGATCTATCAGTTGTTTTCGTAACATTGCTTAAGCCTGTTCGTCCCGAATAGGCACAGTCTCCGTTCCATAGGGGGCCAACCGCTCCAGGTGCACCACCTTCATCTTTGATCTTGGACTGTCGTTTCGCTGAATTCGATACACTACGTCGTTTATCCTTGTGATCACCTTGTAAGGCCCTTCCCAGTGGGTTTGTAGTTTGGGGCACAGTCCTTTCTTCCGTTGTGGATTGAACAATAGCACCAGTTGTCCTTCATGGAATCCATCCGTATTCGCCGCTCGGTCGTACCTTTCCTTCATTTTGTTGCTGACCATTTTAATTCGATCACGTACTGCATTGTGTACTTCAATGAAAGAGTTACGACTTTCCTCGCCTTCATTCACGTGGTCCTTTGGTGTGGCGCCGAAGATCAAATCACCAGGCAGCTTCAATTCACTCCCGAACAAAACTTTAGCTGGGGTACGAGATGTCGAATCATGGATGGCCGATCTATATGACAGCAAGAATTTCGGTATATGCTCATCCCAGTCTTTTTGGCCGCTGTCCTCTACTTTCCGTAAATGTTCCTTCAGAGTGCGGTTAAACCTTTCCACCATGCCATCGGATTGGGGATGCAGAGGTGTTGTTCTGGTCTTCTTTATTCCGTATGAGTCGCACATTTCCTTGAATATCGCTGATTCGAAATTTCTACCTTGGTCGGAATGTATCTCGGATGGAACACCATAGCGACATATCCAATTTTGGCTGAAAACATTTACAATTGTCTTGGCTTCTTGATTTGGGATGGCATAAACCTCCGGCCATTTGCTAAAGTAGTCCATAACCACTAATACATAACGGTTCCCATAGTCGATTATTGGGAACGGTCCAGCCACATCCATTGCTATTCTTTCAAATGGTGCCCCCGAGTTGTGCTGCTGCATATAGCCTCGACTCTTTCGTGTTGGACCTTTGGCTTTCATGCATCTCTCGCAATTGGATATCCATTCCGCAATAGATTTTTGGCATCCGGCCCAATAAAACCGCTGTTTTACCTTTTCGGTGGTCTTGGTAATCCCCAGGTGTCCTCCACTTGTGCCATCGTGAAACTCTGTCAGGATCTCCTTAACTTTAGAATCTGGGACCACAATCAGGTTCCGGTTGGTTTTACCATCCTCGCCTTCCCATCTACGATATAGGCAACCATCTTTTAGGAGTAGTCTATTCCACTGAGCCCAATACGATTTCAAAAGAGGGCTTTCGGACGCTATTTCTTTCTGACTAGGTCGTTGGTCTTCCTCTTTTGCCGCAATTATCTTACTCAGAACGGGATCTTTTCGTTGTTCCGTTGCCCAATTTTGGTCGGATTCGATCTGCAGCAGCCGAATGTCGACGATACTCTCCTTGTTCTCAGGCTTTGAGCAATGTCTGCATTCTAATTTGCATAGTCGACGGAACAGGGCATCAGCATTACCATGTTTTCCTCCCTTCCTGTGCTCGATGCTGAAGTCGTAACTTTGAAGCCTAATTGCGTTTCCGGATTCTTTAACTGGAGTAACCATCGGAGAGCTGAATGGTCCGTCCTAAGAAGGAAATGCTGGCCATATAGGTACTTATGGTAACGCTTGATGCTCTCTACAACTGCCAGTAGCTCTCTTCTCGTCACGCAGTAATTCTTCTCAGGCTTTGATAACGTTCGGCTGTAGTATCCGATTACCTTTTCTTGACCGTCGATTTGCTGCGATAGTACACCGCCGATGACATAGGCGCTAGCATCCGTATCAAGAACAAATTTTCCGCCGGTCATAGGGTGTCATAGGGTAAGCCAAGAGCGGGGCTGAGCATAGCAGATCTTTTAATTTTCTAAAGGCCTCTTCCTGCTCCTCGTTCCACCGAAACTTTTGCCCCTTCTGCGTTAATCGGTGGAAGCTGACGGCGACGCTGGCAAAATTTGGGACGAATCGGCGGTAGTACGTGCAGAGACCCAAAAAGCTCCGTAACTCATGCAGGTTTCGCGGTCTCGGCCAGTCTCTGACGGCTTCAATTTTTTCCTTATCCGTCCATATGCCCTCGGTTGTAACACGATGTCCCAGGAACTTTACTTCTCGTTGGAAGAAGACACATTTTTTCGGGTTCAGCTTTAGGCCTGCGGACGACAGTGCTTGGAGAACATCCTTTAAGTTCTTCAGGTGTTGGTCGAAGGTTTTTCCCATGACAATGATGTCATCCAGATATATAAGGCAAGCCTTCCAATTCAGCCCCTTTAACACCCGCTCCATCAGCCTTTCAAAAGTAGCCGGAGCGTTGCAGAGCCCGAATGGCATGACATTAAATTGCCAGAGACCGCCATTGACGCCAAACGCTGTTTTCTCTTTACCTTTTTCGGCGATCTCCACTTGCCAATAACCACTCTGCAAGTCAAGGGTGGAGAACCATGACGTTCCGGCTAGTGTATCCAATGTGTCGTCAATTCTTGGGAGCGGGTAGCTGTCTTTCTTTGTAACATCATTTAATTTCCTATAGTCGACGCAGAATCGGGTGCCTCCATCTTTCTTTTTAACCAACACCACTGGGGAGCACCA
This sequence comes from Musca autumnalis, assembly GCF_047663935.1. Taxonomy (NCBI): domain Eukaryota; kingdom Metazoa; phylum Arthropoda; class Insecta; order Diptera; family Muscidae; genus Musca; species Musca autumnalis. The sequence goes on from NW_027411769.1 coordinate 43,430, forward strand.
TGGGCTCGACGATGGTTCTATCACGCCGCTCTCCTCCATTTCGGCTACAAGCTTCTGGACCTCGCCTCTTTTCGCCAGTGGCACACTTCTTGGAGCCTGCTTTATTGGTCTAGCTTATGCAGTACTTATTTCATGCTTCACCACAGATGTTCTCCCTTGATGTTCTTTCGTGAACGCAAAATCAGATACATGTTTCCAGAGGAGCTGTTTGGCTTTATTCTTCTCGGAAGGTGACAGGTTGCGCGTCCAATCTTTGATGTAAGCTTCCAGGTGCTTCTTCTCCATGGCTGACGACTTTTCGGTGTTATTCCTCAAGTTAATTACAGCTTCAGCTGGAGTGCATTGTCCAACATCGGAAAATTTGCTAATTTGTTCTTCATTGTTTGACAGGTTAAGAACTCGAACTGGAATTAAGCCCTCATCATTGCTTCTTACCAAGGCATGTGCTATTAAGATGTTGCTGTTTCTGATTTTTGCTGGTTCGACCACCCACAAATTGTCTGCTCCACAATCTCCATCAATTGCTATCCATATTATTGCTTCGGCATTTGGTGGTATTATTTCTGGATGATCCGTAGTCAGACGTCTAATGTGTGTACTTTTATCGTATACCACATTTAACGGAATTTCGATGTTAGACCAGGTCATCACACGATTTTTCATATCCAGATTGACACCAAAGGCAATCATGAAATCCGCGCCAATTATGACTTCGTCTACTATATCGGCCGCGATAAACTCATAACTTGCTGATTTATTAGCAATAGTTAGCTTCAGGGTGATCTTTCCATATACTGCTGCGGGTTCTCCCGTTGCCGTGCGCAGTCTGACTCCATTTATGGGCGTTATTCTCCCCTTTGTCAGATCCGCTCTAATGATGGACTTTGATGCGCCCGTATCTATGGTAAGGGTACGTTTATCACCGTTGATGTAAACAGTGGTTGTAAGGTTGTGATTTTCTTGCTGAACTATCGCAATGGAGATTGTGGGGCCATCGTCGATGGGAGCCAGTTCATGCCCCGCTTGACTAGCTCGATTTAGTTTAACGGTGATTCATTAGAAGTATGTTGGGTGTCCCGTTTACTTCCATTTGATGGAGGTGGCGAAGAAGATCGGGGTCTTTTGCGCTTTGATCGACACTCCCGGGCAAAATGTCCTGTTTTATTGCAGATATAGCATGTTGCCCTGGGTTTATTACAGACCAATCTCGTTTCTTCTAGTACTTCCTTCATGGCTTCCTTGACTACAGATTTTGGTTCGCAATCGACCTCTGGATTACGTACCCTATGGATCTGTGGCTTAGAAAGAATCCTTGCTGTCTCTTGTGCAAGCGCAAACGACACTGTTTCGGCGAATGATGGTTTTGGTGACGCATATGTTGCACATTTAATCTCGGGGTCCCGTATACCATTCACAAATGCTTCAATTTTCATACGGTCCACCAACGGATGATTCTCTCCTGGATACGTCATTAGCACCAACCGTTCCACCTCGGTGGCGAAATTTTGTAACGTCTCGTTTGGTTTTTGCACTCTTCCTCTTAATTCCATCAGATAGATGTTTTGTTTATGTTCTCCTCCGTATTTACGTTCAAGTGCGGCCATAATATCAGCATAGTTATCTCTAGATTCAACAGGAATACTCTGTATTACATTAGCCGCTCCGTCTTTCAGTGAAAGGAGGAGCGTTACAGATTTGTCGTTGTCGTTCCATGAATTTCTAGAGGCCAAAGTCTCGAACTGTAACTTAAAGACATCAAATGGTGTAGTTCCATCGAACACAGGAGGTTTGATTTGCACAGTGTTATCTATAACTCTCGTGGGAACACCTTTGATTTGCAATTCTGACATTTTCTTCTCCATATCCAGAAACTTCTCGTCGTGTGCCAGAAATTTCTGATCAACGGACTGAATTTTCTCATCAACGTACTGAACTTTTTTATCCAAATCTTTTATTTGCACTTCTACGTCTTCCACTCGCTTTTCAGTAACTTGTGTAACATTCTCGAGCTTCTCGTTAATTTTTCTGGAATTTTCCTCTAATTTATCGTCGAATTTGGAAAATTTTTCCTCTAGTTTTTCTTCTAATTTCTCCTCCATGCTCTTTGCAATTTCCTTAGAACTTTCTTCTAATTTGGCACCCAATTCCTCCTTCAAACTTTTGGCGTTCTGGTCCAGTTTTCTGGAGTTCTCGTCCAATTTCTCATTAAATTGCAGCATTATCAACGCTAGCATTGCTTTTACGTCACCTTTGTCAGCAGCTGCCTCCAAAGCTGGCTCCCCAACGTCGAACTCGTGTTCTTCGATATTCTTACCGAGGCGCTCAAACTCATCCAAAAGCCGTTTCTGTAGCTCAACCTTATTTCCGGTAGTCGACAACTCCAACTTGCGAAGCTCCCTCTTCAGGTCATCCACTCGTAGATCCTTGAACTTCATTGTACGATTTTCGTAATCCCACTTCTGACACCAATTGTTACGGAATTAGGGTTTGAACTTAATCCCGTGTAGACGTTGTTTTATTCCCCGATACAAATTGTACCAAATAAAACAGGGTTCGTTTTAGATTACGATTCTACAATGCTTTATTGACTTTATTCACTACAGCTATTCATACAAGACTTCACTTTAGTTGGTTTCCACTTTATTTCTTTACTTACACTTACGGGTTAAATATCGCGTTTAGATCATAACTAACTCGGCCGGCAACTGCACCCGCGTATTTATATCCGCTCGCCGATGCATAGACGTTTCTAGCATCCCTAATGTAGAATGTTCCACTATGTTCCAACGAAATCCGGATGCACATACACACATACCCGTATACAAACAGACAAATTTAATGTAAACAGTAGGGCAGCGGCAATAAACACGCGAGAGCAGGAGGGCATATAGGTGACGTCAGAATGTAATGACGTAAAACAAATAAACAGAGAAAGAGAGTGAGATTACAAAAACAATTTAGGCAAGTAAAAGTGTAAATGAGGATTAAGTGATGATTTTATAAGTGGAATAATAGTTGTTGTTGCAGAAATAAATAAGAGAGGGAGAACTGAAAACGTAAACGATAGTGATTGGAATTCTATAGCGTAATTGTTGTTGTAAACTTGATTTAAATGAACTAAATGCTTACTAAAAATTTACGTTACAATTCAAATTCTAAACTTAACAGATATTCATCTAAATTTCTTAGATCTATCAGTTGTTTTCGTAACAATATATTTGCTCTCATATGGACATGTGATTGATTTGACAAAGCTGACCCTTGTATTTCATGAGACATGGATGCTTCTGCATCTATCTTCGAAACGGAATTCGATATCGTCATATAAATTGCATTGATTGTGTGTTAAAGTTTGCTTAACAAACGACGTAAGAAGCGAGACTGCAGATATTATGGGTGACGATATATTTGCTCTCATATGGACATGTGATTGATTTGAGAAAGCTGACCCTTGTTTTTCTTGAGACATGGATGCTTCTGCATCTATCTTCGAGACGGAATTCGATATCGTCATATAAATTGCACGGATTGTGTGTCAAGGTTTGCTTAACAATCGACGTAAGAAGCGAGACTGCAGATATTATGGGTCACTATATATTTGCTCTCATATGGAAATGTGATTGATTTGACAAAGTTGAAAGGGAATTCAATATCGTCATATAAATTGCATGGATTGTGTGTTAAAGTTTGCTTAACAAACGACGTAAGTAGCGAGACGGCAGATATTATTCGTCACGATATATTTGCTCTCATATGGACATGTGAATGATTTGACGAAGTTGACCCTTGTATTTCATGAGACTTGGAAGCTTCTGCATCTATCTTCGAGACGGATTTCGATATCGTCATATAAATTGCATGGATTCTGTGTCAAAGTATGCTTAACAAACGACGTAAGAAGCGAGACCGCAGATATTATGGGTCACGATATATTTGATCTCATATGGACATGTGATTGATTTCACAAAGCTGACCCTTGTATTTCTTGAGACTTGGATGCTTCTGCATCTATCTTCGAGACGAAATTCGATATCGTCATATAAATTGCACGGATTGTGTGTCAAAGTTTGCTTAACAAACGACGTGAGAAGCGAGACTGGAGATATTATGGGTCACGATATATTTGCTCTCGTATGGGCATGTGATTGATTTGATAAAACTGACCCTTGTATTTCATGAGACTTGGATGCTTCTGCATCTATCTTCGAGACGGAATTCGATATCGTCATATAAATTGCATGGATTTTGTGTCAAAGTTTGCTTAACAAACGACGTAAGAAGCGAGACGGCAGATATTATGGGTCACGATATATTTGCTCTCATATGGACATGTGATTGATTTCACAAAGCTGACCCTTGTATTTCTTGAGACTTGGATGCTTCTGCATCTATCTTCGAGACGGAATTCGATATCGTCATATAAATTGCATTGATTTTGTGTCAGAGTTTGCATAACAAACGACGTAAGAAGCGAGACTGCAGATATTATGGGTCACGATATATTTGCTCTCATATGGACATGTGATTGATTTGACAAAGCTGACCCTTGTATTTCTTGAGACATGGATTCTTCTGCATCTATCTTCGAGACGGAATTCGATATCGTCATATAAATTGCATGGATTGTGTGTCAAAGTTTGCTTAACAAACGACGTAAGGAGCGAGACTGCAGATATTATGGGTCACGATATATTTGCTCTCGTATGGGCATGTGATTGATTTGACAAAGCTGACCCATGTATTGTTTGAGACTTGGATGCTTCTGCATCTATCTTCGAGACGGAATTCGATATCGTCATATAAATTGCACGGATTGTGTGTCATAGTTTGCTTAACAAACGACGTAAGAAGCGAGACTGCAGATATTATGGGTCACGATATATTTGCTTTCATATGGACATGTGAATGATTTGACAAAGCTGGGAATTCGATATCGTCATATAGATTGCATGGATTGTGTGTCAAAGTTTGCTTAACAAACGACGTAAGAAGCGAGATAGCAGATATTATGGGTCACGATATATTTGCTCTCATATGGACATGTGATTGTTTTGACAAAACCGGCCCTTGTATTTCTTGAGACATGGATGCTTCTGCATCTATCTTCGAGACGGAATTCGATATCGTCATATAAATTGCATGGATTGTGTGTCAAAGTTTGCTTAACAAACGACGTAAGAAACGACAATGTGTATATTATGGGTCACGATATATTTGCTCTCATATGGACAGGTGATTGATTTGACAAAGCTAACCCTTGTATTTCATGAGAGTTGGATGCTTCTGCATCTATCTTACAAACGGAATTCGATATCGTCATATAAATTGCATGGATTGTGTGTCAAAGTTTGCTTAACAAACGACGTAAGAAACGAGACTGTATATATTATGGGTCACGATATATTTGCTCTCATATGGACATGTGATTGATTTGACGAAGCTGACCCTTGTATTTCATGAGACCTGGATGCTTCAGCATCTATCTTCGAAACGGAATTCGATATCGTCATATAAACTGCATGGATTGTGTGTCAAAGTTTGCTTAACGAACGACGTAAGAAACGAGACTGCAGATATTATGGGTCACGATATATTTGCTCTCATATGGACATGTGATTGATTTGACAAAGCTGATCCATGTATTTCTTGAGACATGGATGCTTCGGCATCTATCTTCGAAACGGAATTCGATATCGCCATTTAAATTGCATGGATTGTGTGTCAAAGTTTGCTTAACAAACGAAGCGAGACTGCAGATATTATGGGTCACGATATATTTGATCTCATATGGACATGTGATTGAAGCTGACCCTTGTATTTCTTCAGACATGGATGCTTCTGCATCTATCTTCGAGACGGAATTCGATATCGTCATATAAATTGCATTGATTGTGTGTCATAGTATGCTTAACAAACGACGTAAGAAGCGAGACGGCAGATATTATTCGTCACGATATATTTGCTCTCATATGGACATGTGATTGATTTGACAAAGCTGACCCTTGTATTTCATGAGACATGGATGCTTCTGCATCTATCTTCGAGACGGAATTCGATATCGTCATATAAATTGCATAGATTGTGTGTCAAAGTATGCCGAACAAACGACGGAAGAAACAAGACTGCAGATATTATGGGTCACGATATATTTGCTCTCGTATGGGCATGTGATTGGTTTGACGAAGCTGACCCTTGTATTGTTTGAGACTTGGATGCTTCTGCATCTATCTTCGAGACGGAATTCGATATCGTCATATAAATTGCATGGATTTTGTGTCAAAGTTTGCTTAACAAACGACGTAAGAAACGAGACTGCAGATATTATGGGTCACGATATATTTGCTCTCGTATGGGCATGTGATTGATTTGACGAAGTTGACCCTTGTATTGTTTGAGACTTGGATGCTTCTGCATCTATCTTCGAGACGGAATTCGATATCGTCATATAAATTGCATGCATTTTGTGTCAAAGTTTGCTTAACAAATGACGTAAGAAGCGAGACTGCAGATATTATGGGTCACGATATATTTGCTCTCATATGGACATGTGATTGATTTGATGAAGCTGACCCTTGTATTTCTTGAGACTTGGATACTTCTGCATCTATCTACGAAACGGAATTCAATATCGTCATATAAATTGCATTGATTGTGTGTTAAAGTATGCTTAACAAACGACGGAAGAAAAAAGACTGCAGATATTATGGGTCACGATATATTTGCTCTCATATGGAAATGTGATTGATTTGACGAAGCTGACCCATGTATTGTTTGAGACTTCGATGCTTCTGCATCTATCTTCGAAACGGAATTCGATATCGTTATATAAATTGCACGGATTTTGTGTCAAAGTTTGCTTAATAAACGACGTAAGAAGCGATACTGCAGATATTATTCGTCACGATATATTTGCTCTCATATGGACATGTGATTGATTTGACGAAGCTGACCCTTGTATTTCTTGAGACTTGGATGCTTCTGCATCTATCTTCGAAACGGAATTCGATATCGTCATATAAATTGCATTGATTGTGTGTCAAAGTATGCTTAACAAACGACGTAAGAAATAAGACTGCAGATATTATGGGTCACGATATATTTGCTCTCATATTGACATGTGATTGATTTGACCCATGTATTTCATGAGACTTGGATGCTTCTGCATCTATCTTCGAGACGGAATTCGATATCGTCATATAAATTGCATGGATTTTGTGTCAAAGTTTGCTTAACAAACGACGTAAGAAGCGAGACGGCAGATATTGTTCGTCACGATATATTTGCTCTCATATGGACATGTGATTGATTCACAAAGCTGACCCTTGTATTTCTTGAGACTTGGATGCTTCTGCATCTATCTTCGAGACGGAATTCGATATCGTCATATAAATTGCATTGATTGTGTACTAAAGTTTGCTTAACAAACGACGTAAGAACCGAGACTGCAGATATTATGGGTCACGATATATTTGCTCTCATATGGACATGTGATTGATCTCAGAAAGCTGACCCTTGTATTTCTTGAGACATGGATGCTTCTGCATCTATCTTCGAGACGGAATTCGATATCGTCATATAAATTGCACGGATTGTGTGTCAAAGTTTGCTTAACAATCGACGTAAGAAGCGAGACTGCAGATATTATGGGTCACGATATATTTGCTCTCATATGGAAATGTGATTGATTTGACAAAGTTGACCCTTGCATTTCATGAGACTTGGATGCTTCTGCATCTATCTTCGAACAGGAACTCAATATCGTCATATAAATTGCATGGATTGTGTGTCAAAATTTGCTTAACAAACGACGTAAGAAGCGAGACGGCAGATATTATTCGTCACGATATATTTGCTCTCATATGGACATGTGAATGATTTGACGAAGCTGACCCTTGTATTTCATGAGACTTGGATGCTTCTGCATCTATCTTCGAGACGGATTTCGATATCGTCATAAAAATTGCATGGATTCTGTGTCAAAGTATGTTTAATAAACGACGTAAGAAGCGAGACAGCAGATGTTATGGGTCACGATATATTTGCTCTCATATGGACATGTGATTTATTTCACAAAGCTGACAATTGTATTTCTTGAGACTTGGATGCTTCTGCATCTATCTTCGAGACGGAATTCGATATCGTCATATAAGTTGCACGGATTGTATTTCAAAGTTTGCTTAACAAACCACGTGAGAAGCGAGACTGGAGATATTATGGGTCACGATATATTTGCTCTCGTATGGGCATGTGATTGATTTGACAAAACTGACCCTTGTATTTCATGAGACTTGGATGCTTCTGCATCTATCTTCGAGACGGAATTCGATATCGTCATATTAAAGTTTGCTTAACAAACGACGGAAGAAACAAGAATGCAGATATTATGGGTCACGATATATTTGCTTTCATATGGACATGTGATTGATTTGACGAAGCTGACCCTTGTATTTCATGAGACTTGGATGCTTCTGCATCTATCTTCGAAACGGAATTCGATATCGTCATATAAATTGCATTGATTTTGTGTCAGGGTTTGCTTAACAAACGACGTAAGAAAATTCATGGATTTTAAATTGCATGGATTTTGTGTCAAAGTTTGCTTAACAAACGACGTAAGAAACGAGACTGCAGATATTATGGGTCACAATATATTTGCTCTCGTATGGGCATGTGATTGATTTGACGAAATTGACCCTTGTATTGTTTGAGACTTGGATGCTTCTGCATCTATTTTCGAGACGGAATTCGATATCGTCATATAAATTGCATGCATTTTGTGTCAAAGTTTGCTTAACAAATGACGCAAGAAGCGAGACTGCAGATATTATGGGTCACGATATATTTGCTCTCATATGGACATGTGATTGATTTGACGAAGCTGACCCTTGTATTTCTTGAGACATGGTTGCTTCTGCATCTATCTTCGAGACGGAATTCGATATCGTCATATAAATTGCACGGATTGTGTGTCAAAGTATGCCGAACAAACGACGGAAGAAACAAGACTGCAGATATTATGGGTCACGATATATTTGCTCTCGTATGGGCATGTGATTGGTTTGACGAAGCTGACCCTTGTATTTTTTGAGACTTGGATGCTTCGGAACGGAATTCGATATCGTCATATAAATTGCACGGATTGTGTTCAAAGTTTGCTTAACAAACGACGTGAGAAGCGAGACTGGAGATATTATGGGTCACGATATATTTGCTCTCGTATGGGCATGTGATTGATTTAACAAAACTGACCCTTGTATTTCATGAGACTTGGATGCTTTTGCATCTATCTTCGAGACGGAATTCGATATCGTCATATAAAAGTTTGCTTAACAAACGACGGAAAAAACAAGAATGCAGATATTATGGGTCACGATATATTTGCTTTCATATGGACACGTGATTGATTTGACGAAGCTGACCCTTGTATTTCATGAGACTTGGATGCTTCTGCATCTATCTTCGAAACGGAATTCGATATCGTCATATAAATTGCATTGATTTTGTGTCAGAGTTTGCTTAACAAACGACGTAAGAAGCGAGACTGCAGATATAATGGGTCACGATATATTTGCTTTCATATGGACATGTGATTGATTTGACGAAGCTGACCCTTGTATTGTTTGAGACTTGGATGCTTCTGCATCTATCTTCGAGACGGAATTCGATATCGTCATATAAACTGTATTGATTTTGTGTCAGAGTTTGCTTAACAAACGACGTAAGAAGCGAGACTGCAGATATTATGGGTCACGATATATATGCTCTCATATGGACATGTGATTGATTTGACAAAGCTGACCCTTGTATTTCTTGAGACATGGATTCTTCTGCATCTATCTTCGAGACGGAATTCGATATCGTCATATAAATTGCATGGATTGTGTGTCAAAGTTTGCTTAACAAACGACGTAAGGAGCTAGACTGCAGATATTATGGGTCACGATATATTTGCTCTCGTATGGGCATGTGATTGATTTGACAAAGCTGACCCATGTATTGTTTGAGACTTGGAAGCTTCTGCATCTATCTTCGAGACGGAATTCGATATCGTCATATAAATTGCATGGATTTTGTGTCAAAGTTTGCTTAACAAACGACGTAAGAAACGAGACTGCAGATATTATGGGTCACGATATATTTGCTCTCGTATGGGCATGTGATTGATTTGACGAAGCTGACCCTTGTATTGTTTGAGACTTGGATGCTTCTGCATCTATCTTCGAGACGGAATTCGATATCGTCATATAAATTGCATGGATTGTGTGTCAAAGTATGCTTAACAAACGATGGAAGAAATAAGACTGGAGATATTATGGGTCACGAAATATTTGCTCTCATATGGACATGTGATTGATTTCACAAAGCTGACCCTTGTATTTCTTGAGACTTGGATGCTTCTGCATTTATCTTCGAGACGGAATTCGACATCGTCATATAAATTGCATTGATTGTGTGTCAAAGTTTGCTTAACAAACGACGTAAGAAACGAGACTGTATATATTATGGGTCACGATATATTTGCTCTCATATGGACATGTGATTGATTTGACGAAGCTGACCCATGTATTTCTTGAGACATGGATGCTTCTGCATCTATCTTCGAAACGGAATTCGATATCGCCATTTAAATTGCATGGATTGTGTGTCAAAGTTTGCTTAACAAACGAAGCGAGACTGCAGATATTATGGGTCACGATATATTTGATCTCATATGGACATGTGATTGATTTGACAAAGCTGACCCTTGTATTTCTAGAGACGGAATTCGATATCGTCATATAAATTGCATTGATTGTGTGTCAAAGTATGCTTAACAAACGACGTAAGAAGCGAGACGGCAGATATTATTCGTCACGATATATTTGCTCTCATATGGACATGTGATTGATTTGACAAAGCTGACCCTTGTATTTCATGAGACATGGATGCTTCTGCATCTATCTTCGAGACGGAATTCGATATCGTCATATAAATTGCATGGATTGTGTGTCAAAGTTTGCTTAACAAACAACGTAAGAAACGAGACTGTGTATATTATGGGTCACGATATATTTGCTCTCATATGGACAGGTGATTGATTTGACAAAGCTAACCCTTGTATTTCATGAGAGTTGGATGCTTCTGCATCTATCTTACAAACGGAATTCGATATCGTCATATAAATTGCATGGATTGTGTGTCAAAGTTTGCTTAACAAACGACGTAAGAAACGAGACTGTATATATAATATGGGTTACGATATATTTGCTCTCATATGGACATGTGATTGATTTGACGAAGCTGACCCTTGTATTTCATGAGACTTGGATGCTTCTGCATCTATCTTCGAGACGGAATTCGATATCGTCATATAAATTGCATGGATTGTGTGTCAAAGTATGCTTAACAAACGACGTAAGAAGCGAGACCGCAGATATTATGGGTCACGATATATTTGCTCTCATATGGACATGTGATTGATTTGACAAAGCTGACCCATGTATTTCTTGAGACATGGATGCTTCTGCATCTATCTGCTAAACGGAATTCGATATCGCCATTTAAATTGCATGGATTGTGTCAAAGTTTGCTTAACAAACGAAGCGAGACTGCAGATATTATGGGTCACGATATATTTGCTCTCATATGGAAATGTGAAACAAACGACGTAAGAAGCGAGACCGCAGATATTATGGGTCACGCTATATTTGCTCTCATATGGACATGTGATTGATTTCACAAAGCTGACAATTGTATTTCTTGAGACTTGGATGCTTCTGCATCTATCTTCGAGACGGAATTCGATATCGTCATATAAATTGCACGGATTGTGTTTCAAAGTTTGCTTAACAAACGAGGTGAGAAGCGAGACTGGAGATATTATGGGTCACGATATATTTGCTCTCGTATGGACATGTGATTGATTTGACGAAACTGACCCTTGTATTTCATGAGACTTGGATGCTTTTGCATCTATCTTCGAGACGGAATTCGATATCGTCATATAAAAGTTTGCTTAACAAACGACGGAAGAAACAAGAATGCAGATATTATGGGTCACGATATATTTGCTTTCATATGGACATGTGATTGATTTGACGAAGCTGACCCTTGTATTTCATGAGACTTGGATGCTTCTGCATCTATCTTCGAAACGGAATTCGATATCGTCATATAAATTGCATTGATTTTGTGTCAGAGTTTGCTTAACAAACGACGTAAGAAGCGAGACTGCAGATATTATGGGTCACGATATATTTGCTTTCATATGGACATGTGATTGATTTGACGAAGCTGACCCTTGTATTGTTTGAGACTTGGATGCTTCTGCATCTATCTTCGAGACGGAATTCGATATCGTCATATAAACTGCATTGATTTTGTGTCAGAGTTTGCTTAAAAAACTACGTAAGAAGCGAGACTGCAGATATTATGGGTCACGATATATTTGCTCTCATATGGACATGTGATTGATTTGACAAAGCTGACCCTTGTATTTCTTGAGACATGGATTCTTCTGCATCTATCTTCGAGACGGAATTCGATATCGTCATATAAATTGCATGGATTGTGTGTCAAAGTTTGCTTAACAAACGACGTAAGGAGCGAGACTGCAGATATTATGGGTCACGATATATTTGCTATCGTATGGGCATGTGATTGATTTGACAAAGCTGACCCATGTATTGTTTGAGACTTGGATGCTTCTGCATCTATCTTCGAGACGGAATTCGATATCGTCATATAAATTGCATGGATTTTGTGTCAAAGTTTGCTTAACAAACGACGTAAGAAACGAGACTGCAGATATTATGGGTCACGATATATTTGCTCTCGTATGGGCATGTGATTGATTTGACGAAGCTGAACCTTGTATTGTTTGAGACTTGGATGCTTTTGCATCTATCTTCGAGACGGAATTCGATATCGTCATATAAATTGCATGGATTGTGTGTCAAAGTATGCTTAACAAACGATGGAAGAAATAAGACTGGAGATATTATGGGTCACGAAATATTTGCTCTCATATGGACATGTGATTGATTTCACAAAGCTGACCCTTGTATTTCTTGAGACTTGGATGCTTCTGCATATATCTTCGAGACGGAATTCGATATCGTCATATAAATTGCATTGATTGTGTGTTAAAGTTTGCTTAACAAACGACGTAAGAAACGAGACTGTATATATTATGGGTCACGATATATTTGCTCTCATATGGACATGTGATTGATTTGACGAAGCTGACCCATGGTCACGATATATTTGCTCTCATATGGACATGTGATTGATTTGACGAAGCTGACCCATGGTCACGATATATTTGCTCTCATATGGACATGTAATTGATTTGACAAAGCTGACCCATGTATTTCTTGAGACATGGATGCTTCTGCATCTATCTGCTAAACGGAATTCAATATCGCCATTTAAATTGCATGGATTGTGTCAAAGTTTGCTTAACAAACGAAGCGAGACTGCAGATATTATGGGTCACGATATATTTGATCTCATATGGACATGTGATTGATTTGACAAAGCTGACCCTTGTATTTCTTGAGACATGGATGCTTCTGCATCTATCTTCGAGACGGAATTTGATATCGTCATATAAATTGCATTGATTGTGTGTCAAAGTTTGCTTAACAAACGACGTAAGAAGCGAGACTGCAGATATTATGGGCCACGATATATTTCCTCTCGTATGGGCATGTGATTGATTTGACGAAGCTGAACCTTGTATTGTTTGAGACTTGGATGCTTCTGCGTCTATCTTCGAGACGGAATTCGATATCGTCATATAAATTGCATGGATTTTGTGTCAAAGTTTGCTTAACAAACGACGTAAGAAACGAGACTGCAGATATTATGGGTCACGATATATTTGCTCTCGTATGGACATGTGATTGATTTGACGAAGCTGACCCTTGTATTGTTTGAGACTTGGATGCTTCTGCATCTATCTTCGAGACGGAATTCGATATCGTCATATAAATTGCATGGATTGTGTGTCAAAGTATGCTTAACAAACGGTGAAAGAAATAAGACTGGAGATATTATGGGTCACGAAATATTTGCTCTCATATGGACATGTGATTTATTTCACAAAGCTGACCCTTGTATTTCTTGAGACTTGGATGCTTCTGCATCTATCTTCGAGACGGAATTCGATATCGTCATATAAATTGCATTGATTGTGTGTCAAAGTTTGCTTAACAAACGACGTAAGAAACGAGACTGTATATATTATGGGTCACGATATATTTGCTTTCATATGGACATGTGATTGATTTGACGAAGCTGACGGAATTTGATATCGTCATATAAATTGCATTGATTGTGTGTCAAGATTTGCTTAACAAACGACGTAAGAAGCGAGACTGCAGATATTATGGGCCACGATATATTTGCTCTCGTATGGGCATGTGATTGATTTGACGAAGCTGACCCTTGTATTGTTTGAGACTTGGATGCTTCTGCGTCTATCTTCGAGACGGAATTCGATATCGTCATATAAATTGCATGGATTTTGTGTCAAAGTTAGCTTAACAAACGACGTAAGAAACGAGACTGCAGATATTATGGGTCACGATATATTTGCTCTCGTATGGGCATGTGATTGATTTGACGAAGCTGACCCTTGTATTGTTTGAGACTTGGATGCTTTTGCATCTATCTTCGAGACGGAATTCGATATCGTCATATAAAAGTTTGCTTAACAAACGACGGAAGAAACAAGAATGCAGATATTATGGGTCACGATATATTTGCTTTCATATGGACATGTGATTGATTTGACGAAGCTGACCCTTGTATTTCATGAGACTTGGATGCTTCTGCATCTATCTTCGAAACGGAATTCGATATCGTCATATAAATTGCATTGATTTTGTGTCAGAGTTTGCTTAACAAACGACGTAAGAAGCGAGACTGCAGATATTATGGGTCACGATATATTTGCTTTCATATGGACATGTGATTGATTTGACGAAGCTGACCCTTGTATTGTTTGAGACTTGGATGCTTCTGCATCTATCTTCGAGACGGAATTCGATATCGTCATATAAACTGCATTGATTTTGTGTCAGAGTTTGCTTAAAAAACTACGTAAGAAGCGAGACTGCAGATATTATGGGTCACGATATATTTGCTCTCATATGGACATGTGATTGATTTGACAAAGCTGACCCTTGTATTTCTTGAGACATGGATTCTTCTGCATCTATCTTCGAGACGGAATTCGATATCGTCATATAAATTGCATGGATTGTGTGTCAAAGTTTGCTTAACAAACGACGTAAGGAGCGAGACTGCAGATATTATGGGTCACGATATATTTGCTCTCGTATGGGCATGTGATTGATTTGACAAAGCTGACCCATGTATTGTTTGAGACTTGGATGCTTCTGCATCTATCTTCGAGACGGAATTCGATATCGTCATATAAATTGCATGGATTTTGTGTCAAAGTTTGCTTAACAAACGACGTAAGAAACGAGACTGCAGATATTATGGGTCACGATATATTTGCTCTCGTATGGGCATGTGATTGATTTGACGAAGCTGAACCTTGTATTGTTTGAGACTTGGATGCTTTTGCATCTATCTTCGAGACGGAATTCGATATCGTCATATAAATTGCATGGATTGTGTGTCAAAGTATGCTTAACAAACGATGGAAGAAATAAGACTGGAGATATTATGGGTCACGAAATATTTGCTCTCATATGGACATGTGATTGATTTCACAAAGCTGACCCTTGTATTTCTTGAGACTTGGATGCTTCTGCATATATCTTCGAGACGGAATTCGATATCGTCATATAAATTGCATTGATTGTGTGTTAAAGTTTGCTTAACAAACGACGTAAGAAACGAGACTGTATATATTATGGGTCACGATATATTTGCTCTCATATGGACATGTGATTGATTTGACGAAGCTGACCCATGGTCACGATATATTTGCTCTCATATGGACATGTGATTGATTTGACGAAGCTGACCCATGGTCACGATATATTTGCTCTCATATGGACATGTAATTGATTTGACAAAGCTGACCCATGTATTTCTTGAGACATGGATGCTTCTGCATCTATCTGCTAAACGGAATTCAATATCGCCATTTAAATTGCATGGATTGTGTCAAAGTTTGCTTAACAAACGAAGCGAGACTGCAGATATTATGGGTCACGATATATTTGATCTCATATGGACATGTGATTGATTTGACAAAGCTGACCCTTGTATTTCTTGAGACATGGATGCTTCTGCATCTATCTTCGAGACGGAATTTGATATCGTCATATAAATTGCATTGATTGTGTGTCAAAGTTTGCTTAACAAACGACGTAAGAAGCGAGACTGCAGATATTATGGGCCACGATATATTTCCTCTCGTATGGGCATGTGATTGATTTGACGAAGCTGACCCTTGTATTGTTTGAGACTTGGATGCTTCTGCGTCTATCTTCGAGACGGAATTCGATATCGTCATATAAATTGCATGGATTTTGTGTCAAAGTTTGCTTAACAAACGACGTAAGAAACGAGACTGCAGATATTATGGGTCACGATATATTTGCTCTCGTATGGACATGTGATTGATTTGACGAAGCTGACCCTTGTATTGTTTGAGACTTGGATGCTTCTGCATCTATCTTCGAGACGGAATTCGATATCGTCATATAAATTGCATGGATTGTGTGTCAAAGTATGCTTAACAAACGGTGAAAGAAATAAGACTGGAGATATTATGGGTCACGAAATATTTGCTCTCATATGGACATGTGATTTATTTCACAAATCTGACCCTTGTATTTCTTGAGACTTGGATGCTTCTGCATCTATCTTCGAGACGGAATTCGATATCGTCATATAAATTGCATTGATTGTGTGTCAAAGTTTGCTTAACAAACGACGTAAGAAACGAGACTGTATATATTATGGGTCACGATATATTTGCTTTCATATGGACATGTGATTGATTTGACGAAGCTGACGGAATTTGATATCGTCATATAAATTGCATTGATTGTGTGTCAAGATTTGCTTAACAAACGACGTAAGAAGCGAGACTGCAGATATTATGGGCCACGATATATTTGCTCTCGTATGGGCATGTGATTGATTTGACGAAGCTGACCCTTGTATTGTTTGAGACTTGGATGCTTCTGCGTCTATCTTCGAGACGGAATTCGATATCGTCATATAAATTGCATGGATTTTGTGTCAAAGTTTGCTTAACAAACGACGTAAGAAACGAGACTGCAGATATTATGGGTCACGATATATTTGCTCTCGTATGGGCATGTGATTGATTTGACGAAGCTGACCCTTGTATTGTTTGAGACTTGGATGCTTCTGCATCTATCTTCGAGACGGAATTCGATATCGTCATATAAATTGCATGGATTTTGTTTCAAAGTTTGCTTAACAAACGACGTAAGAAACGAGACTGCAGATATTATGGGTCGCGATATATTTGCTCTCGTATGGGCATGTGATTGATTTGACAAAGCTGACCCATGTATTTCTTGAGACATGGATGCTTCTGCATCTATCTTCGAAACAGAATTCGATATCGCCATTTAAATTGCATGGATTGTGTGTCAAAGTTTGCTTAACAAACGAAGCGAGACTGTATATATTATGGGTCACGATATATTTGCTCTCATATGGACATGTGATTGATTTGACGAAGCTGGCCCTTGTGTTTCATGAGACTTGGATGCTTCTGCATCTATCTTCGAGACGGAATTCGATATCGTCATATAAATTGCATGGATTGTGTGTCAAAGTTTGCTTAACAAACGACGTAAGAAGCGAGACTGCAGATACTATGGGCCACGATATATTTGCTCTCGTATGGGCATGTGATTGATTTGACGAAGCTGACCCTTGTATTGTTTGAGACTTGGATGCTTCTGCATCTATCTTCGAGACGGAATTCGATATCGTCATATAAATTGCATGGATTTTGTGTCAAAGTTTGCTTAACAAACGACGTAAGAAACGAGACTGCAGATATTATGGGTCACGATATATTTGCTCTCGTATGGGCATGTAATTGATTTGACGAAGTTGACCCTTGTATTGTTTGAGACTTGGATGCTTCTGCATCTATCTTCGAGACGGAATTCGATATCGTCATATAAATTGCATGGATTTTGTGTCAAAGTTTGCTTAACAAACGACGTAAGAAACGAGACTGCAGATATTATGGGTCACGATATATTTGCTCTCGTATGGGCATGTGATTGATTTGACAAAGCTGACCCATGTATTTCTTGAGACATGGATGCTTCTGCATCTATCTTCGAAACGGAATTCGATATCGGCATTTAAATTGCATGGATTGTGTGTCAAAGTTTGCTTAACAAACGAAGCGAGACTGCAGATATTATGGGTCACGATATATTTGATCTCATATGGACATGTGATTGATTTGACAAAGCTGACCCTTGTATTTCTTGAGACATGGATGCTTCTGCATCTATCTTCGAGACGGAATTCGATATCGTCATAAAAATTGCATTGATTGTGTGTCAAAGTATGCTTAACAAACGACGTAAGAAGCGAGACGGCAGATATTATTCGTCACGATATATTTGCTCTCATATGGACATGTGATTGATTTGACAAAGCTGACCCTTGTATTTCTTGAGACATGGATGCTTCTGCATCTATCTTCGAGACGGAATTCGATATCGTCATATAAATTGCATTGATTGTGTGTCAAAGTTTGCTTAACAAACGACGTAAGAAACGAGACTGTATATATTATGGGTCACGATATATTTGCTTTCATATGGACATGTGATTGATTTGACGAAGCTGACGGAATTTGATATCGTCATATAAATTGCATTGATTGTGTGTCAAAGTTTGCTTAACAAACGACGTAAGAAGCGAGACTGCAGATATTATGGGCCACGATATATTTGCTCTCGTATGGGCATGTGATTGATTTGACGAAGCTGACCCTTGTATTGTTTGAGACTTGGATGCTTCTGCGTCTATCTTCGAGACGGAATTCGATATCGTCATATAAATTGCATGGATTTTGTGTCAAAGTTTGCTTAACAAACGACGTAAGAAACGAGACTGCAGATATTATGGGTCACGATATATTTGCTCTCGTATGGGCATGTGGTTGATTTGACGAAGCTGACCCTTGTATTGTTTGAGACTTGGATGCTTCTGCATCTATCTTCGAGACGGAATTCGATATCGTCATATAAATTGCATGGATTTTGTTTCAAAGTTTGCTTAACAAACGACGTAAGAAACGAGACTGCAGATATTATGGGTCACGATATATTTGCTCTCGTATGGGCATGTGATTGATTTGACAAAGCTGACCCATGTATTTCTTGAGACATGGATGCTTCTGCATCTATCTTCGAAACAGAAATCGATATCGCCATTTAAATTGCATGGATTGTGTGTCAAAGTTTGCTTAACAAACGAAGCGAGACTGTATATATTATGGGTCACGATATATTTGCTCTCATATGGACATGTGATTGATTTGACGAAGCTGACCCTTGTGTTTCATGAGACTTGGATGCTTCTGCATCTATCTTCGAGACGGAATTCGATATCGTCATATAAATTGCATGGATTGTGTGTCAAAGTTTGCTTAACAAACGACGTAAGAAGCGAGACTGCAGATATTATGGGCCACGATATATTTGCTCTCGTATGGGCATGTGATTGATTTGACGAAGCTGACCCTTGTATTGTTTGAGACTTGGATGCTTCTGCATCTATCTTCGAGACGGAATTCGATATCGTCATATAAATTGCATGGATTTTGTGTCAAAGTTTGCTTAACAAACGACGTAAGAAACGAGACTGCAGATATTATGGGTCACGATATATTTGCTCTCGTATGGACATGTGATTGATTTGACAAAGCTGACCCATGTATTTCTTGAGACATGGATGCTTCTGCATCTATCTTCGAAACGGAATTCGATATCGGCATTTAAATTGCATGGATTGTGTGTCAAAGTTTGCTTAACAAACGAAGCGAGACTGCAGATATTATGGGTCACGACATATTTGATCTCATATGGACATGTGATTGATTTGACAAAGCTGACCCTTGTATTTCTTGAGACATGGATGCTTCTGCATCTATCTTCGAGACGGAATTCGATATCGTCATATAAATTGCATTGATTGTGTGTCAAAGTATGCTTAACAAACGACGTAAGAAGCGAGACGGCAGATATTATTCGTCACGATATATTTGCTCTCATATGGACATGTGATTGATTTGACAAAGCTGACCCTTGTATTTCATGAGACATGGATGCTCTGCATCTATCTTCGATACGGAATTCGATATCGTCATATAAATTGCATGGATTGTGTGTCAAAGTATGCCGAACAAACGACGGAAGAAACAAGACTGCATTTATTATGGGTCACGATATATTTGCTCTCATATGGGCTTGTGATTGATTTGACGAAGCTAACCCTTGTATTTCTTGAGACATGGATGCTTCTGCATCTATCTTCGAAAGGGAATTTGATATCGTCATATAAATTGCATTGATTGTGTGTCAAAGTTTGTTTAACAAACGACGTAAGAAGCGAGACTGCAGATATTATGGGCCACGATATATTTGCTCTCGTATGGGCATGTGATTGATTTGACGAAGCTGACCCTTGTATTGTTTGAGACTTGGATGCTTCTGCATCTATCTTCGAGACGGAATTCGATATCGCCATATAAATTGCAAGGATTTTGGGTCAAAGTTTGCTTAACAAACGACGTAAGGAGCGAAACTGCAGATATTATGGGTCACGATATATTTGCTCTCGTATGGGCATGTGATTGATTTGACAAAGCTGACCCATGTATTGTTTGAGACTTGGATGCTTCTGCATCTATCTTCGAGACGGAATTCGATATCGTCATATAAATTGCACGGATTGTGTGTCAAAGTATGCTTAACAAACGATGGAAGAAATAAGACTGGAGATATTATGGGTCACGAAATATTTGCTCTCATATGGACATGTGATTGATTTCACAAAGCTGACCCTTGTATTTCTTGAGACTTGGATGCTTCTGCATCTATCTTCGAGACGGAATTCGATATCGTCATATAAATTGCATTGATTGTGTGTCAAAGTTTACTTAACAAACGACGTAAGAAACGAGACTGCAGATATTATGGGTCACGATATATTTGCTCTCATATGGACATGTGATTGATTTGACGAAGCTGACCCATGTATTTCTGGAGACATGTATGCTTCTGCATCTATCTTCGAAACGGAATTCGATATCGCCATTTAAATTGCATGGATTGTGTGTCAAAGTTTGCTTAACAAACGAAGCGAGACTGCAGATATTATGGGTCACGATATATTTGATCTCATATGGACAAAGCTGACCCTTGTATTTCTTGAGACATGGATGCTTCTGCATCTATCTTCGAGACGGAATTCGATATCGTCATATAAATTGCATTGATTGTGTGTCAAAGTATGCTTAACAAACGACGTAAGAAGCGAGACGGGAGATATTATTCGTCACGATATATTTGCTCTCATGGACATGTGATTGATTTGACAAAGCTGACCCATGTATTTCTTGAGACATGCATGCTTCTGCATCTATCTTCGAAAGGGAATTCAATATCGTCATATAAATTGCATGGATTGTGTGTCAAAGTTTGCTTAGCAAACGACGTGAGAAGCGAGACTGGAGATATTATGGGTCACGATATATTTGCTCTCATAGGGACAGGTGATTGATTTGACAAAGCTAACCCTTGTATTTCATGAGAGTTGGATGCTTCTGCATCTATCTTACAAACGGAATTCAATATCGTCATATAAATTGCATGGATTATGTGTCAAAGTTTGCTTAACAAACGACGTAAGAAACGAGACTGTATATATTATGGGTCACGATATATTTGCTCTCATATGGACATGTGATTGATTTGACGAAGCTGACCCTTGTATTTCATGAGACTTGGATGCTTCTGCATCTATCTTCGAAACGGAATTCGATATCGTCACATAAATTATATAGATTGTGTGTCAAAGTTTGCTTAACAAACGACGTAAGAAACGAGACTGGAGATATTATGGGTTACGATATATTTGCTCTCGTATGGGCATGTAATTGATTTGACAAAGCTGACCCTTGTGTTTCTTGAGACTTGGATGCTTCTGAATCTACCTTCAAAACGGAATTCTATATCTATATATATATAAAAGAGCTTAGTGAGTGAGTGAGTGACTGAGTTACTGAGTGACTGAGTGACTGACATATCTTCGCACAGACGAAACCGCTGAAGCTAGAAAGCTGAAATGTTGACTGTGGGTATTTCTTGTATTTCTTGAGACATGGATGCTTCTGCATCTGTCTTCAAAAGGGAATTTGATATCGTCATATAAATTGCATTGATTGTGTGTCAAAGTTTGCTTAACAAACGACGTAAGAAGCGAGACTGCAGATATTATGGGTCACGATATATTTGCTCTCATATGGGCTTGTGATTGATTTGACGAAGCTAACCCTTGTATTTCTTGAGACATGGATGCTTCTGCATCTATCTTCGAAAGGGAATTTGATATCGTCATATAAATTGCATTGATTGTGTGTCAAAGTTTGTTTAACAAACGACGTAAGAAGCGAGACTGCAGATATTATGGGCCACGATATATTTGCTCTCGTATGGGCATGTGATTGATTTGACGAAGCTGACCCTTGTATTGTTTGAGACTTGGATGCTTCTGCATCTATCTTCGAGACGGAATTCGATATCGCCATATAAATTGCAAGGATTTTGGGTCAAAGTTTGCTTAACAAACGACGTAAGGAGCGAGACTGCAGATATTATGGGTCACGATATATTTGCTCTCGTATGGGCATGTGATTGATTTGACAAAGCTGACCCATGTATTGTTTGAGACTTGGATGCTTCTGCATCTATCCTCGAGACGGAATTCGATATCGTCATATAAATTGCACGGATTGTGTGTCAAAGTATGCTTAACAAACGATGGAAGAAATAAGACTGGAGATATTATGGGTCACGAAATATTTGCTCTCATATGGACATGTGATTGATTTCACAAAGCTGACCCTTGTATTTCTTGAGACTTGGATGCTTCTGCATCTATCTTCGAGACGGAATTCAATATCGTCATATAAATTGCATTGATTGTGTGTCAAAGTTTGCTTAGCAAACGACGTGAGAAGCGAGACTGGAGATATTATGGGTCACGATATATTTGCTCTCATATGGACAGGTGATTGATTTGACAAAGCTAACCCTTGTATTTCATGAGAGTTGGATGCTTCTGCATCTATCTTACGAACGGAATTCGATATCGTCATTGTATGAGAATGGCTGCTTGAGCCAGAGCGAAATAAAAACACACGAAAAGTTTCTTTAAAAATTACAAATTGTCACTGGGGCAACTTTATTAACACATAATTATAATTAAATATAATCAGGAAATATTTCTGCTCCCGATGGGACACTTAAACTATTAAAAATAATATAAAACTTAATTTATTAAATGTAAACGATATAGCATTAATCGCGATTTAGGTTATTTAATTGAACAAGGTTTGACTTTATTTATAGCAGCACGGCAGAATTTAGCAAAACGAAATATTGCAGCAAGGCAGAGAATCATAACACGACTAAAAAATTTGATTTATAATTGTAAACATAACAAGGAAGCATCTCTTATTTACTGTCTCTGCTTACGCTATGCTTTGCCTACGTTGTCGCTTATTGGTGCATTATTGTAAATAGAGAAATTTACCAAAATAAATAATGCGTGAGCGACAACAACAATAATAACGCATAGCCTAACAGAGGCAGTAAATAAGGTTCAAAGTCCAGCTTATGCTGTGACACAATGTTTGGCCTTGAATCGTTGAGGACACGATTAAAAGAAGAATAGAAAAATTAGAATATTTTTCATTTCATTTCATTTCATTTCATTTCATTTCATTTCATTTCATTTCATTTCATTTCATTTCATTTCATTTCATTTCATTTCATTTCATTTCATTTCATTTCATTTCATTTCATTTCATTTCATTTCATTTCATTTCATTTCATTTCATTTCATTTCATTTCATTTCATTTCATTTCATTTCATTTCATTTCATTTCATTTCATTTCATTTCATTTCATTTCATTTCATTTCATTTCATTTCATTTCATTTCATTTCATTTCATTTCATTTCATTTCATTTCATTTCATTTCATTTCATTTCATTTCATTTCATTTCATTTCATTTCATTTCATTTCATTTCATTTCATTTCATTTCATTTCATTTCATTTCATTTCATTTCATTTCATTTCATTTCATTTCATTTCATTTCATTTCATTTCATTTCATTTCATTTCATTTCATTTCATTTCATTTCATTTCATTTCATTTCATTTCATTTCATTTCATTTCATTTCATTTCATTTCATTTCATTTCATTTCATTTCATTTCATTTCATTTCATTTCATTTCATTTCATTTCATTTCATTTCATTTCATTTCATTTCATTTCATTTCATTTCATTTCATTTCATTTCATTTCATTTCATTTCATTTCATTTCATTTCATTTCATTTCATTTCATTTCATTTCATTTCATTTCATTTCATTTCATTTCATTTCATTTCATTTCATTTCATTTCATTTCATTTCATTTCATTTCATTTCATTTCATTTCATTTCATTTCATTTCATTTCATTTCATTTCATTTCATTTCATTTCATTTCATTTCATTTCATTTCATTTCATTTCATTTCATTTCATTTCATTTCATTTCATTTCATTTCATTTCATTTCATTTCATTTCATTTCATTTCATTTCATTTCATTTCATTTCATTTCATTTCATTTCATTTCATTTCATTTCATTTCATTTCATTTCATTTCATTTCATTTCATTTCATTTCATTTCATTTCATTTCATTTCATTTCATTTCATTTCATTTCATTTCATTTCATTTCATTTCATTTCATTTCATTTCATTTCATTTCATTTCATTTCATTTCATTTCATTTCATTTCATTTCATTTCATTTCATTTCATTTCATTTCATTTCATTTCATTTCATTTCATTTCATTTCATTTCATTTCATTTCATTTCATTTCATTTCATT
This sequence comes from Musca autumnalis, assembly GCF_047663935.1. Taxonomy (NCBI): domain Eukaryota; kingdom Metazoa; phylum Arthropoda; class Insecta; order Diptera; family Muscidae; genus Musca; species Musca autumnalis. The sequence goes on from NW_027411769.1 coordinate 68,579, forward strand.
TCATTTCATTTCATTTCATTTCATTTCATTTCATTTCATTTCATTTCATTTCATTTCATTTCATTTCATTTCATTTCATTTCATTTCATTTCATTTCATTTCATTTCATTTCATTTCATTTCATTTCATTTCATTTCATTTCATTTCATTTCATTTCATTTCATTTCATTTCATTTCATTTCATTTCATTTCATTTCATTTCATTTCATTTCATTTCATTTCATTTCATTTCATTTCATTTCATTTCATTTCATTTCATTTCATTTCATTTCATTTCATTTCATTTCATTTCATTTCATTTCATTTCATTTCATTTCATTTCATTTCATTTCATTTCATTTCATTTCATTTCATTTCATTTCATTTCATTTCATTTCATTTCATTTCATTTCATTTCATTTCATTTCATTTCATTTCATTTCATTTCATTTCATTTCATTTCATTTCATTTCATTTCATTTCATTTCATTTCATTTCATTTCATTTCATTTCATTTCATTTCATTTCATTTCATTTCATTTCATTTCATTTCATTTCATTTCATTTCATTTCATTTCATTTCATTTCATTTCATTTCATTTCATTTCATTTCATTTCATTTCATTTCATTTCATTTCATTTCATTTCATTTCATTTCATTTCATTTCATTTCATTTCATTTCATTTCATTTCATTTCATTTCATTTCATTTCATTTCATTTCATTTCATTTCATTTCATTTCATTTCATTTCATTTCATTTCATTTCATTTCATTTCATTTCATTTCATTTCATTTCATTTCATTTCATTTCATTTCATTTCATTTCATTTCATTTCATTTCATTTCATTTCATTTCATTTCATTTCATTTCATTTCATTTCATTTCATTTCATTTCATTTCATTTCATTTCATTTCATTTCATTTCATTTCATTTCATTTCATTTCATTTCATTTCATTTCATTTCATTTCATTTCATTTCATTTCATTTCATTTCATTTCATTTCATTTCATTTCATTTCATTTCATTTCATTTCATTTCATTTCATTTCATTTCATTTCATTTCATTTCATTTCATTTCATTTCATTTCATTTCATTTCATTTCATTTCATTTCATTTCATTTCATTTCATTTCATTTCATTTCATTTCATTTCATTTCATTTCATTTCATTTCATTTCATTTCATTTCATTTCATTTCATTTCATTTCATTTCATTTCATTTCATTTCATTTCATTTCATTTCATTTCATTTCATTTCATTTCATTTCATTTCATTTCATTTCATTTCATTTCATTTCATTTCATTTCATTTCATTTCATTTCATTTCATTTCATTTCATTTCATTTCATTTCATTTCATTTCATTTCATTTCATTTCATTTCATTTCATTTCATTTCATTTCATTTCATTTCATTTCATTTCATTTCATTTCATTTCATTTCATTTCATTTCATTTCATTTCATTTCATTTCATTTCATTTCATTTCATTTCATTTCATTTCATTTCATTTCATTTCATTTCATTTCATTTCATTTCATTTCATTTCATTTCATTTCATTTCATTTCATTTCATTTCATTTCATTTCATTTCATTTCATTTCATTTCATTTCATTTCATTTCATTTCATTTCATTTCATTTCATTTCATTTCATTTCATTTCATTTCATTTCATTTCATTTCATTTCATTTCATTTCATTTCATTTCATTTCATTTCATTTCATTTCATTTCATTTCATTTCATTTCATTTCATTTCATTTCATTTCATTTCATTTCATTTCATTTCATTTCATTTCATTTCATTTCATTTCATTTCATTTCATTTCATTTCATTTCATTTCATTTATTTCAGTCAATGGAATTACAATTCCTTACAGACTAAGATAACAATTCAAAAATAAAAAAATTTTAAATATTTTAATTTTAAATATTAAAGTTTAAGTAAAAGCATAATAAATTAAACATTTAAACGATTCTTTAGGAGCACTAAAGTCAATGCATGGCTTCTGATCTTTTTGAAAGTTGAGATTTATTAAGTTAAGATTTCTGAGTGTACGCGTCAAAGGCCCATTACATGCATAATTAGTCCGATGTAAAGAAATATTAAACAAATCATTAAATCGTAATCTCCTTGAGGGAGCAGAAAACGGAATTAAGGACAGCAAATCAGGTGAATCAACATTGTCATTAATCACATCATAAATGAATACAGAAGATTGGAATTTTCTACGACATTCCAAGCTCCGTAATCCTAGTAGCAAACATCTTGATTGATATGGTGGAAGTTCAACAAACGAAATTGGTTTTAGAGCAAATTTCGTAAATCGTCTTTGAATTCGCTCAACACGACTAATTTGGGATAAGCTATAAGGGTCCCAAATAATGGATGCATATTCTAGCTTTGATCTTACAAAGGCAGTATAAATCAATTTAATAGTATTGGGATCAGAAAACTCTGAACAATTTCTCTTGATGAATGCGAGGACTTTGTAGGCTTGGGGAATAATAAAATCCATGTGAGGAACAAAAGTCAAGGAGTAATCAAAAATTACCCCGAGATCGTGAATTGAAGTTACTTTATTTAGTATAATGTGACCAATTTTGAAAGTGGTCTGAATGGGATTAAGTAATCTATAATATGAAACATGAAAACATTTAGATAAATTGAATGCAAGATTATTATCAATACACCATTGTAGAACATTATCTAGATCTTTCTGCAAGTCGATCGCATCACGCAGAGACTCAATTTTATAAAATAACTTCAAATCATCGGCATAGAGAAGAAACTTTGCCTTGGAAAAGCACAAAGATATGTCATTAATAAATAAATTAAAAAGTAGTGGCCCCAGTATACTGCCCTGTGGTACCCCAGAAGTTTGAAAGTAAGACTCAGACACAAATTCCTCTATTCTTACTTTGCATAGTCTATTATGCAGATATGAAGCAATCCATTGTAAAAAATTAGAATGCAACCCTATTTGTTCCAATTTAGATAATAAAATCACATGTGAGACTTTATCAAATGCTTTGGCGATATCCGTATAAATAGCATCCACTTGAAAACCACGCTCAAAAGCAGATAAACAATACTCAGTAAAAAGGATTAAGTTGGTAGTAGTAGATCTACCAGAAAAAAATCCGTGTTGATGAGGAGTAATAATTGATTTGCATGTGAAAAACAGTTTTTTGTGAATCACGTGTTCAAATACTTTAGAAACGCACGATAATTTAGCAATAGGCCTATAACAGGTTATATCATCCTTACTGCCACTCTTAAAAATCGGTGTGATGTATGCAACTTTCCATCTGCTAATGAATACACCTTCTTCAATAGAACGATTAAAAATTAATTTTAAGATTGGTGATATGAAAACTGAACAATTCTTCAAAAGGTGAGCACACAAACCATCAACGTCACTTTTGAAACTATTCTTGATTTTACAAATAGCTTCCAAGACATCTTCTTCTGAAATTAAAATGTTACCCAAATTTATGGCAGATACAGAGTTTGGAATAACGTTATTATTCACAGTTGACGAATCAAAATTAGACTTGAAAAAGTTTGCAAACATATTGACAATGTCAACACCTGATTGCGACGTTGTACCATTATACCTCATAACAGTAGGAATATCAGACGATTGTTTTTTTGATTTCACAAACGACCAAAAACTTTTGGGATTTGTTTTAATATCGTTTTCTTTATCTAAAATAAATTGCTTGTAGAGGAACTTGTTTAAAAAGTTAAATTCTCGTTGATAGTGTTTAAATTTTAACTGGTCATCTGAACTTCCATTTAATAGAAAACGTTTATGGAATTTATTTCTCTGATTTTTTAGCTTTTTAAGACCTTTAGTGTACCAAGGTAACTTATATGGTTTATTTCTTCTAATAGGCACATTATTTTTAAGAATATCTGACATTTTTCCAATAAATAATTCATAACAAACCTCAACTTCATGATCTGCAAAAATTGTCAACCAATCAATAGAGCCAAGAATCGAATTTAGCACTTGGAAATTACAAGCGTTATAATTAAAGTCTGTCAGAGCAAACGATGTGGATTTTAAGAATTGAAAACAATCGATTTCAATAACAACTGGAGTATGGTGCAGGTTGGAAGAAGATATCGGCGTCAACGATTCAAAAACTTGAAATTTAAAGTCATGAGGAACAAAAATAAGATCGAGGAAACGATGCAACTGGTTTGAAATATGGTTTATTTGTACCAGATTCAAACTCAACAAAGTATCAATAAACTCAATTTCATAACTCTTATTAACATTTGTGGGAGTTAAAAAATCATTGCTATCAAATTTGGACCAAATGATACTTGAAAGATTAAAATCTCCTAGAACACAAAGACAAAAATTTGACTCCAAGCTTGCTTCCAACGAGACAACATTACCCAGATGTTTTAAGTAAATACATTCATTACTACATGGAGGTATATAAGATAAACAAATTTTAAGATTTATATTCAAACCAATAATAGATACGGCAACTTGATCCAATAATCCGTTATCATCATCTACTTCATGTAAAAAAGACTTATATTGATTTTTGACTGCAATAAGCACACCACCACCTCTAGTAGATCCAGTCATTGAAACACTCCTATCTTTGCGATAGACAGAATATAAACTTAGATTGAAGAATTCAGCATCATGAAAATCATTGTTTAACCAAGTTTCCACTAGTGCTATTACGTCGAAATCACACTGGTTGGTAAAATCTGAAACCTCCTTTGACTTAGTGCGCATTCCAGACAAATTTTGATAATAAATTTTTAAACCGTGTACGACATTAATTACAACGTCGTCGGTTGCGCAGCATTTCTTTGAAAATTTACAAATGGCCGAATTCTGATATCCTTAGGCCACAATTTAGGATTTACAATTTCCTCATAGCAACATGGAGAAATTCCAATCTTGAAATTTACTCTTTTTAAAGTTGTATGATCAGCATCTTTCTTTACTAACATGTAGCAAACAACATTGGCCCTTTCAATTTTAGAATTTTTCACAATATAGTTGATGATTTGTTCACACGTTACTGACGGTTTAAATGATGAGACGTGTAACCACTTTTTAGCTACTATAACATCCAAGTCATTGGAATCAACATTTTCTCCATAAATTATGTTATTCCTCCTTTTTCTACGCCTCTGAGCACGCATCCAATTTGATGTTGTTTGCATGTTTGATTCAAACATATTTGCATCATTAGCATTCACATCTTGAGTGTTTATCGACGACACAGAGGATGCATAATGCACAACATGTTGTTTGTTGTTGTTATTAGATTCTGTTTCGGCACCATTTGAGACAGGTACATATGAACTTTGTACCGAACCAACAACATCACCAGAACTAACCGTCGCATTGCTTTGGGTTTTGTTTTGATGTGGTTTTTCCTTTTTTTGCTTGCTTGTTATTCTCCAATAATTGCTTTAATTCTCGCACATCTGCACTCAACGAAGAGTCAATAAAATGTTTAAGTTCTCTTACTTCGTTTTTCAGAGAAGTTATAACAGCAACAATGTCAGATGTAGCACTTAAACAGTCATTGCAATTAAATACTAAATTGGTATTTTTAATAAAAAGTTCACCAATGCTAACATCGATTTCAGCACAAAATAAATGATATTTTGACCTGCAAACATGACAGGCTATAAATTTTACGTTTGCCGGTTTAAAACATTTAGCGCAGAGAGAATTACTAGGGAGCTCCATTGTAACACGTCTAAACGATTTAACAACAGTCAGTGCACTGACAGGTAGGGATGCCAGTTGGGCAATTTATGATGCAAGTGGGGACAATTGCAAATGAATGGGCAAATATAAAATGATTATTTAAGTTAATGATAATAAATTGAACTGAATAATAAGAAAAAGAATAATAATTGAAATAAAATAATATCGTAATATAATGACTTTTGCTCCAACATTCCCCCGCACAAAGAACAACTGTTCTTGACCAAGGGGTACGACATATGATGAGGTTTTTATTCGGTTTCCGAGCTGTGCCTCTGCTCACAGCAACTTTCTTCTTCATCTTGTGGGGAATTAAATTCTTCTTGAAGAGGCAGAAGGGCGACCTTTGAGACCGGGCGTTTGTAGAGTTTGCCATTAGACTTCAGGGACACTACTCTTACTCTTCCATCAGCACCAGGATGAACTTCTGTTATTCGGGCAAGTGGCCATTGACCTGGAGGAAGTCTTTCATCGAAGATAAGGACCAAATCTCCAACTTCTATATTCTTCTGGGGCTTCAGCCATTTGGGACGAGATTGCAGTCGGTTCACATATTCGGATGACCATCGTTTCCAGAACTGCTGTTTGAGAAGTTGTACCACTTTCCACCGGGAAAGTCTATCAATGGAGCAATCCAATAGATTTTCGTCTGGGACAGAAAGAATTGGTTCTCCAACGAGAAAATGGGATGGAGTTAGAGCTTCGCAGTCTGAAGGATCAGAGGACATGGGACACAGTGGCCTTGAGTTTAGACAACCTTCAATTTGAGCCAATAGAGTTGCCAGTTCTTCATATGTTAAAATGCGATTACCCATGATTCTTTTTAAATGATGCTTCGTAGATTTGACGCCAGCTTCCCAAAGTCCTCCAAAGTTTGGGGAAGCCGGTGGTATAAAATGCCAGGTTGTGCCATTGTCAGCTAACAGGGTTGCCAAGTCTTCAGGGAGAGATTCGGTGCTTCGTCTTTGGAGAATTTTAAGCTCTTTGTTTGAGCCAATGAAATTTGTGCCACAACCAGAGTACAGATTTGAGCACAAACCACGGCGTGAGGTAAATCTTCTGAAGGCGGCAATAAAAGCATCCGTTGACAGGCTAGTTACAGCTTCAAGATGAAGTGCTTTGGTGACCATGCAGATGAAGAGGCATATGTAACCTTTGGTTGTGACGGAGTTTTTAGCGGTCGATTGCTTGATGGTTATAGGGCCTGCGTAGTCAACACCACTGTGTTTGAAAGGCCGTGTAGGTTGAAGCCTAACGGACGGAAGATTGCCCATAATTTGTTGCAGGGATGTGGCTTTGTACTTGAAGCATGTTAGACATTGTCGTTGAACCTTTTTAGCCAGATTGCGAGCAGAAAGAATCCAGAACCTTCTTGTAACATAAGCCTGCATTTGGATTAGACCACCATGTAGTGTCTTCTCATGAGCATCTTTAAAGACTAGAAGAGCTAAAGGACTATGCTTCGACAAAAGCATAGGATGTTTAAAATCGTAATTAAACTTTGCTTTATGAAGTCTGCCACCAACACGCAATACGCTATCATCATCCAGAAAGGGACAAAGTTGTGCAATTCGGCTGCTGGAATGAATACTTATTCCTTTCTTGAGTTGTTTTATCTCCTCAGGGAAATCGACTTCTTGGGACATCAGAACAATCCTTTGTAGCGCTTTATTCAATTCCGCTGCTCGGAGAAAGCCGGTAAAACGGATTTTAGAATCAGGTTTGTGTTGAAGAAACCGCAAAATATACGCCATTACTCGAGTCAATTTTGTTAGAGATGAGTATTTAGTTAATAAATCCGAATAATTTGAGACCGTAGATGAGTTCACATTCAGAGATGACTTCCGCTTTTCCAGGTTTGTTTCAAAACTGTTATCTGGCTGCTTGGGCCAGAGGGATTGAGGCTGAGAGAGCCAGAGAGGACCAGTCCACCAAAGAGAATGTTGAACTAACTCAGTCGACGTAATTCCACGGGAAGCACAGTCTGCCGGATTGTCATGTGTTGACACATAGCGCCACTGAGAAATGTTTGAGTGTCGTTGCACTTCACTCACTCTGTTTCCAACGAAAACGCTCCATCTTGAGGATTCACCTCTGAGCCAGCACAAAACCGTGATACTATCAGTCCAGTAATATACATTAGTGATGTTCAGCTCTAGCATCTGTTGTACTTTTTGCATAAGTTTTGCCAGTAGTGTTGCTCCACACAGCTCCAATTTTGGGACAGACAAAACCTTCAGAGGGGCAACTTTCGTTTTGGACTGTAGTAAGTTTACTACACCTTCTCCATTGTTACTCAATACTTTAATATAAACCGCAGCAGCGTAGGCTGACGTAGAAGCGTCGCTAAACCCGTGTATTTCAACGGAACATCCCTTAGAACTACCAACCCAACGGGGTATAGAAATATTTTCTATAGTCTTTAGCTCCTTGAGATAAGTATTCCAATTGGACTTCATGGTGGAAGAAACTTCGTCTTTCCAATCGATGCCTTCGAGCCATAATTTCTGGAAATAAATTTTCGCCTGAATCGTGACAGGGGCTAGCCACCCGAGAGGATCATATAACTTTGCAGCATCGGAGAGAAGACAGGCCTTTGTGACTACGGATTTTATAGGAAAGTTAACTTCGAAGGAAAACGAATCGTCATCTGTATTCCACCCTAGTCCGAGAGCTTTTACTACATTTGGTTCGTTGAGATTGAACACGTTTGCCTTTTCACGAAAGTCTTCTGGAATGTGGGACATAAGTTCTGAAGAATTTGACGTCCATTTTCTTAAGTTAAATCCTCCCGCAGAGAGAAGTTGAACCAATTGTTGTTGCAGGAATATTGCTTCTGACTCTTAGTCAGCACCAGAGATAATATCATCAACGTAGGTATCAGCTTTCAAAATCTTACAGGCCTCAGGGTAAGTTGAATTTTCATCTTCTGCCAACTGATGAAGTACTCTAATGGAGAGGTATGGAGCCGCAGATGTGCCATAAGTGACCGTTTGAAGTTTGTATACGCAAATATCAGAATCCGAGTTTCGCCATAATATTTGCTGGAACTGCTGATGATTTTCTACCACTCTAATTTGTCGGAACATTTTCTCCAGATCGGACCTGAACCCAATTTTAAATCGTCGCCATCGGTTAATTATTGCGGGCAGGTCGTTTTGCAGAGCAGGGCCAGAGAAAAGTTCTTCATTTAAGGAAGGAGAAGAAATGCCTTTGCTGCTACCATCGAAAACCACGCGAAGTTTGGTCGTGGAACTAGATTCCCGAACAACGCCATGATGAGGCAGAAAATAACCATTGTGTTGTATTGATTGAGGATAGGGACCAATATTCACCATATGTCCTAACGATTCATATTCCTCCATGAACTTCTTATATTCTGAGGCAAAGTTTGGTTCTTTCGTAAATTTACTTTCGACCTGTTTCAGTCGTTTTAGAGCGCTGAAGTCACTGTGACTAAAGGTAGGGGGAGATTTGCCGAGAAGTTGAGACCTAAAGGGTAAGGCGACAGTATATCTTCCATCGGAGTCACGAGCGTAATTTTCCTTGAAGAACTCTTCACAAGCTGTTTCCTCAGGAGTCAATTTTCTTAATTCGATCAGCTCTTCTTGTTCCCAGAATGCCTTTAATTGTGAATCAAGGGAACACAAATTTATGTTGACTGATTGAGCATACGAGATTTCAGATGTAGGACCAGAAACTATCCACCCGAAATGGGTAAGTTGGAGGAAAATGCCTTTGTCGAATTTCTTTTGTTGCGGAAGTAAAATGTCTCCATATAAATCGCCTCCAATCAGTAAATCAATGGGATCATTTTTATAAAATTCGGGGTCAGCTAAGGTGAATTCTGCTAATGAGGGCAATTTATGTCTGTCCACTGGGCCAGCGCAATAACTATTTAAGGAGGGCATGACGTAAGCCCTCCTCGATGGATTGTCATCTCAAGCGCGATGGGGAGGTCTAGTAAGCGTGAAGATCCTAAGAGCGATACCGGCGGTAGCGTAGCTACTGGTAGGGCCACCCATGTCGGTAAGGTCGATGGTGAACGCTGAAGCTAAGAACAATCCACAACGTGGGAAGTCAACGGTGCGTGTTATCTACAACTGCGGCGAATGAACTGATCACATCAAAGCGGCGTCTGTCTCATATTGAGCGGCAACAAACAGCGTCTGAACTCCAGGAGGAGCGGCTGAATACAGAAAAGGAAAATTCTAAACCCTTCAGAAGGCAACGGGAAACCACTTAAGTACTATCCCTAGAAAACCATACAATCATGAATACAAACAAAAACAAACGGCCCTTAGTCTCCGGCATCACAAGGGTGCTAAGAATCCCCGGAGGTAAAACAAAATCAAAACTTAACATCGGTACATGGAATGTACGCAGTCTTTTCGAAGCTGGAAAACTAGCTAATACTCTAAACGAAATGAATAGACTTCACATTGATATACTTGGTATAAGCGAAACGTGGTGGCCAGATTGCGGAGAATTTATATCGCAAAACTCGAAAATGTTTTACTCAGGCAATCTCAACAAAACGCACAGGAATGGGGTTGGAATAATTGTAACAGACCGCATAGGTCAAAATGTTTTAGGATTTGTACCAAAATCCGATAGAACAATGATGATAAAAATTGAAGCGAAACCTCTCAACATCAATGTTATTCAAGTTTATGCTCCAACGTCGGACAAAAGCAATGAAGAAATAGAGGCGTTCTACAATGAAATCGAAGAATTGCTACACCTGACAAAACAACATGAAATAACCATCATCCAAGGCGACTTTAACGCTAAAGTAGGAAAAGAGGCAGTAACAGGAGTTACTGGACAATATGGATTGGGAGAAAGAAATGAGAAAGGTGACAGACTCATACAGTTCTGCCAAGAATACCAGATGAAGATAACAAACACGATGTTCTGTCTACCAGCTAGAAGACTCTTCACCTGGAAATCCCCCCAGGATAGCATTGGAAACATAATAAGAAACCAAATCGATTTCATTCTGGTTAACAAACGTTACTCCACTTCAGTATCGAAAGTATCTACATATCCAGGAGCAGACGTACCATCTGACCACAATCTCCTTATGGCCAATATATACATCAAAATTAGGGCTCCGCTGAAGAAAAAACAACATCGAAAACTTGACCTTGGCAAACTTGACGATCCAGCCACTAAAGAACATGTAAAAAGTCTTATTAATTCGGAACTAAGTGACATCCATAGGGAAAATGTGGAAAATATATGGGATAAAATCAAAAATACTATACATAACATCGGAAAAAATACGCTGGGAAATTTCGTAAGACCAAAAACAAAAGAATGGATGACAACTGAAATTCAGAAACTATTAAACGAAAGACGGCAATATAAAAACTCGAACTATGAAAAGTATTGGGAATTGAACCGAGAAATTCAAATACAGATTCGAGCTGCAAAAAATAAACATTTAAATAACCAATGCCAGGAAATAGAAAAATTGCAAAGCTTGCACGACGATTTTAATTTGCACAAAAAACTGAAAGAGACAGCAGGAATAAATCGCAGATCAATTTCGCCAATTCTTTACAACAACAAAAATGAAGCAGTGTTTGAAGAATCAGAGAAGAAAGTAATTTGGAAGAAGTATATCCAACATCTATTTACTGATAATAACAGAACATGTTTTAATGACCAAACACCAGAACCGTTGACTGGATCAAGTATTACGAAGATGGAGGTTGAAAGTGCTATAACATCACTGAAAAATAGGAAAGCAACGGGACCAGACGAAGTTCCCGCTGAATTGCTAAAAATGATTGACGAAAATAACATTGATCTCTTGACAAGTTTGATGAACCACATATACAATACAGGCTTTTACCCACAAGACTGGCTAAAATCAACGTTTATAGCGATTCCTAAAAAAAGTCACGCCAAACAGTGTAGCGACTACCGCCTAATCAGTTTAATGAGCCACTCCCTAAAAATATTTCTACGAATTATTCACAAAAGAATATATCAAAAATGCGAACAAGCTATGGGATCAAATCAATTTGGCTTTAAGGAAGGGATGGGGACGAGAGAAGCTCTACTTTGTGTCCAGGTCCTAATACAAAAATGCCGAGATGTTCACAAGGACATTTTCTTGTGCTTCATAGATTATGAGAAAGCGTTTGACACAGTGCAACACGATAAGTTAATGGAAATACTTGTGTCTATCGGAATTGATGATAAAGAAATCCGGTGCATTAGAAACTTATACTGGCAGCAAACTGCACAGATAAATGTCAATGGAAGTCTGACAGATGAGATATCAATATCGAGAGGAGTCAGACAAGGATGTATTTTATCTCCACTCCTATTTAATATATACTCAGAGAGAATTTTCCAAGAATCCACTACAAATATCCGGGAAGGAATACAAATAAACGGCACCTTTAAAAACAACATTAGATATGCAGATGATACTACTATAATCGCTGATAGTATATCAGGACTCCAAAAATTAGTAACCCAACTCACCTTATGTAGCGAATCATATGGACTAAAAATTAATACAAACAAAACAAAGCTAATGATTGTTAGTAAGAAAAATCAACATAATGAAGCTAAATTACAAATAAATAATGCATATGTCGAGAGAGTATATACCTTCAAATACCTGGGTGTACTTATTAATGACCAATGGGATTGCTCGAAGGAAATACGATGTCGGATAGAGATGGCAAGAGATGCATTTTTTAAATATAAGAAAATCCTTGTCAATCATGATATAAACATCGAAACAAAAGCAAGGTTTATAAAATGCTACATCTGGTCAGTTCCACTGTATGCCGTGGAGACGTGGACTATTAAAGCTGCTGATATACGACGATTGTTTTAATTTTGTTTTATTTATTGGGAATATTCACTGTTTGTGTTGTATGTTCACTTATTCCCGGGTTTCGGCACCATTAAAATGTATGAGAATGGCTGCTTGAGCCAGAGCGAAATAAAAACACACGAAAAGTTGCTTTAAAAATTACAAATTGTCACTGGGGCAACTTTATTAACACATAATTATAATTAAATATAATCAGGAAATATTTCTGCTCCCGATGGGACACTTAAACTATTAAAAATAATATAAAACTTAATTTATTAAATGTAAACGATATAGCATTAATCGCGATTTAGGTTATTTAATTGAACAAGGTTTGACTTTATTTATAGCAGCACGGCAGAATTTAGCAAAACGAAATATTGCAGCAAGGCAGAGAATCATAACACGACTAAAAAATTTGATTTATAATTGTAAACATAACAAGGAAGCATCTCCTATTTACTGTCTCTGCTTACGCTATGCTTTGCCTACGTTGTCGCTTATTGGTGCATTATTGTAAATAGAGAAATTTACCAAAATAAATAATGCGTGAGCGACAACAACAATAATAACGCATAGCCTAACAGAGGCAGTAAATAAGGTTCAAAGTCCAGCTTATGCTGTGACACAATGTTTGGCCTTGAATCGTTGAGGACACGATTAAAAGAAGAATAGAAAAATTAGAATATTTTTAATGCAGGTAGGGATGCCAGTTGGGCAATTTATGATGCAAGTGGGGACAATTGCAAATGAATGGGCAAATATAAAATGATTATTTAAGTTAATGATAATAAATTGAACTGAATAATAAGAAAAAGAATAATAATTGAAATAAAATAATATCGTAATATAATGACTTTTGCTCCAACAGTCATATAAATTGCATGGATTGTGTGTCAAAGTTTGCTTAACAAACGACGTAAGAAACGAGACTGTATATATTATGGGTCACGATATATTTGATCTCATATGGACATGTGATTGATTTGACGAAGCTGACCCTTGTATTTCATGAGACTTGGATGCTTCTGCATCTATCTTCGAAACGGAATTCGATATCGTCATATTAACTGCATGGATTGTGTGTCAAAGTTTGCTTAACAAACGACGTAAGAAACGAGACTGCATATATTATGGGTCACGATATATTTGCTCTCATATGGACATGTGATTGATTTGACAAAGCTGACCCTTGTATTTCTTGAGACATGGATGCTTCTGCATCTATCTTCGAGACGGAATTCGATATCGTCATATAAATTGCATTGATTGTATGTCAAAGTATGCTTAACAAACGACGTAAGAAGCGAGACGGCAGATATTATTCGTCACGATATATTTGCTCTCATATGGACATGTGATTGATAGATGCAGAAGCATCCAAAGCTGACCCTTGTATTTCATGAGACATGGATGCTTCTGCATCTATCTTCGAGACGGAATTCGATATCGTCATATAAATTGCATGGATTGTGTGTCAAAGTTTGCTTAACAAACGACGTAAGAAACGAGACAGTGTATATTATGGGTCACGATATATTTGCTCTCATATGGACAGGTGATTGATTTGACAAAGCTAACCCTTGTATTTCATGAGGGTTGGATGCTTCTGCATCTATCTTACAAACGGAATTCGATATCGTCATATAAATTGCATGGATTGTGTGTCAAAGTTTGCTTAACAAACGACGTAAGAAACGAGACTGTATATATTATGGGTTACGATATATTTGCTCTCATATGGACATGTGATTGATTTGACGAAGCTGACCCTTGTATTTCATGAGACTTGGTTGCTTCTGCATCTATCTTCGAATCGGAATTCGATATCGTCATATAAACTGCATGGATTGTGTGTCAAAGTTTGCTTAACAAACGACGTAAGAAACGAGACTGCAGATATTATGGGTCACGATATATTTGCTCTCATATGGACATGTGATTGATTTGACAAAGCTGACCCATGTATTTCTTGAGACATGGCTGCTTCTGCATCTATCTGCTAAACGGAGTTCGATATCGCCATTTAAATTGCATGGATTGTGTGTCAAAGTTTGCTTAACAAACGAAGCGAGACTGCAGATATTATGGGTCACGATATATTTGATCTCATATGGACATGTGATTGATTTGACAAAGCTGACCCTTGTATTTCTTGAGACATGGATGCTTCTGCATCTATCTTCGAGACGGAATTCGATATCGTCATATAAATAACATTGATTGTGTGTCAAAGTATGCTTAACAAACGACGTAAGAAGCGAGACGGCAGATATTATTCGTCACGATATATTTGCTCTCATATGGACATGTGATTGATTTGACAAAGCTGACCCTTGTATTTCATGAGACATGGATGCTTCTGCATCTATCTTCGAGACGGAATTCGATATCGTCATATAAATTGCATGGATTGTGTGTCAAAGTATGCCGATCAAACGACGGATGAAACAAGACTGCAGATATTATGGGTCACGATATATTTGCTCTCATATGGGCTTGTGATTGATTTGACGAAGCTAAACTTTATATTTCTTGAGACATGGATGCTTCTGCATCTATCTTCGAGACGGAATTCGATATCGTCATATAAATTGCATGGATTGTGTGTCAAAGTTTGCTTAACAAACGACGTAAGAAACGAGACTGTATATATTATGGGTTACGATATATTTGCTCTCGTATGGGCATGTGATTGATTTGGCGAAGCTGACCCTTGTATTGTTTGAGACTTGGATGCTTCTGCGTCTATCTTCGAGACGGAATTCGATATCGTCGTAAAAATTGCATGGATTTTGTGTCAAAGTTTGCTTAACAAACGACGTAAGAAACGAGACTGCAGATATTATGGGTCACGATATATTTGCTCTCGTATGGGCATGTGATTGATTTGACGAAGCTGACCCTTGTATTGTTTGAGACTTGGATGCTTCTGCATATATCTTCGAGACGGAATTCGATATCGTCACATAAATTGCATGGATTTTGTGTCAAAGTTTGCTTAACAAACGACGTAAGAAGCGAGACTGCAGATATTATGGGCCACGATATATTTGCTCTCGTATGGGCATGTGATTGATTTGACGAAGCTGACCCTTGTATTGTTTGAGACTTGGATGCTTCTGCATCTATCTTCGAGACGGAATTCGATATCGTCATATAAATTGCATGGATTTTGTGTCAAAGTTTGCTTAACAAACGACGTAAGAAACGAGACTGCAGATATTATGGGTCACGATATAATTGCTCTCGTATGGGTATGTGATTGATTTGACAAAGCTGACCCATGTATTTCTTGAGACATGGATGCTTCTGCATCTATCTTCGAAACGGAATTCGATATCGCTATTTAAATTGCATGGATTGTGTGTCAAAGTTTGCTTAACAAACGATGGAAGAAATAAGACTGGAGATATTATGGGTCACGAAATATTTGCTCTCATATGGACATGTGATTGATTTCACAAAGCTGACCCTTGTATTTCTTGAGACTTGGATGCTTCTGCATCTATCTTCGAGACGGAATTCGATATCGTCATATAAATTGCATTGATTGTGTGTCAAAGTTTACTTAACAAACGACGTAAGAAACGAGACTGCAGATATTATGGGTCACGATATATTTGATCTCATATGGACATGTGATTGATTTGACAAAGCTGACCCTTGTATTTCTTGAGACATGGATGCTTCTGCATCTATCTTCGAGACGGAATTCGATATCGTCATATAAATTGCATTGATTGTGTGTCAAAGCATGCTTAACAAACGACGTAAGAAGCGAGACGGCAGATATTATTCGTCACGATATATTTGCTCTCATATGGACATGTGATTGATTTGACAAAGCTGACCCATGTATTTCTTGAGACATGGATGCTTCTGCATCTATCTTCGAAAGGGAATTCAATATCGTCATATAAATTGCATGGATTGTGTGTCAAAGTTTGCTTAGCAAACGACGTGAGAAGCGAGACTGGAGATATTATGGGTCACGATATATTTGCTCTCATATGGACAGGTGATTGATTTGACAAAGCTAACCCTTGTATTTCATGAGAGTTGGATGCTTCTGCATCTATCTTACAAACGGAATTCGATATCGTCATATAAATTGCATGGATTGTGTGTCAACGTTTGCTTAACAAACGACGTAAGAAACGAGACTGTATATATTATGTGTCACGATATATTTGATCTCATATGGACATGTGATTGATTTGACGAAGCTGACCCTTGTATTTCATGAGACTTGGATGCTTCTGCATCTATCTTCGAAACGGAATTCGATATCGTCATATGAACTGCATGGATTTTGTGCTTAACAAACGACGTAAGAAACGAGACTGCATATATTATGGGTCACGATATATTTGCTCTCATATGGACATGTGATTGATTTGACAAAGCTGACCCATGTATTTCTTGAGACATGGATGCTTCTGCATCTATCTTCGAAACGGAATTCGATATCGCCATTTAAATTGCATGGATTGTGTGTCAAAGTTTGCTTAACAAACGAAGCGAGACTGCAGATATTATGGGTCACGATATATTTGGTCTCATATGGACATGTGATTGATTTGACAAAGCTGACCCATGTATTTCTTGAGACATGGATGCTTCTGCATCTATCTTCGAAACGGAATTCGATATCGCCATTTAAAATGCATGGATTGTGTGTCAAAGTTTGCTTAACAAACGAAGCGAGACTGTATATATTATGGGTCACGATATATTTGCTCTTATATGGACATGTGATTGATTTGACGAAGCTGACCGTTGTGTTTCATGAGACTTGGATGCTTCTGCATCTATCTTCGAAACGGAATTCGATATCGCCATTTAAAATGCATGGATTGTGTGTCAAAGTTTGCTTAACAAACGAAGCGAGACTGTATATATTATGGGTCACGATATATTTGCTCTCATATGGACATGTGATTGATTTGACGAAGCTGACCCTTGTGTTTCATGAGACTTGGATGCTTCTGCATCTATCTTCGAGACGGAATTCGATATCGTCATATAAATTATATAGATTGTGTGTCAAAGTTTGCTTAACTAACGACGTAAGAAACGAGACTGGAGATATTATGGGTTACGATATATTTGCTCTCGTATGGGCATGTAATTGATTTGACAAAGCTGACCCTTGTGTTTCTTGAGACTTGGATGCTTCTGCATCTACCTTCAAAACGGAATTCGATATCTATATATATATATATATATATATATATATATATATATATAAAAGAGCTTAGTGAGTGAGTGACTGAGTGACTGACCTATCTTCGCACAGACGAAACCGCTGAAGCTAGAAAGCTGAAATTTTGACTGTGGGTATTTCTTGTATTTCTTGAGACATGGATGCTTCTGCATCTATCTTCGAAAGGGAATTTGATATCGTCATATAAATTGCATTGATTGTGTGTCAAAGTTTGCTTAACAAACGACGTAAGAAGCGAGACTGCAGATATTATGGGCCACGATATATTTGCTCTCGTATGGGCATGTGATTGATTTGACGAAGCTGACCCTTGTATTTCTTGAGACATGGATGCTTCTGCATCTATCTTCGAAAGGGAATTTGATATCGTCATATAAATTGCATTGATTGTGTGTCAAAGTTTGCTTAACAAACGACGTAAGAAGCGAGACTGCAGATATTATGGGCCACGATATATTTGCTCTCGTATGGGCATGTGATTGATTTGACGAAGCTGACCCTTGTATTGTTTGAGACTTGGATGCTTCTGCATCTATCTTCGAGACGGAATTCGATATCGTCATATAAATTGCATGGATTTTGGGTCAAAGTTTGCTTAACAAACGACGTAAGAAACGAGACTGCAGATATTATGGGTCACGATATATTTGATCTCATATGGACATGTGATTGATTTGACGAAGCTGACCCTTGTATTTCATGAGACTTGGATGCTTCTGCATCTATCTTCGAAACGGAATTCGATATCGTCATATTAACTGCATGGATTGTGTGTCAAAGTTTGCTTAACAAACGACGTAAGAAACGAGACTGCATATATTATGGGTCACGATATATTTGCTCTCATATGGACATGTGATTGATTTGACAAAGCTGACCCTTGTATTTCTTGAGACATGGATGCTTCTGCATCTATCTTCGAGACGGAATTCGATATCGTCATATAAATTGCATTGATTGTATGTCAAAGTATGCTTAACAAACGACGTAAGAAGCGAGACGGCAGATATTATTCGTCACGATATATTTGCTCTCATATGGACATGTGATTGATAGATGCAGAAGCATCCAAAGCTGACCCTTGTATTTCATGAGACATGGATGCTTCTGCATCTATCTTCGAGACGGAATTCGATATCGTCATATAAATTGCATGGATTGTGTGTCAAAGTTTGCTTAACAAACGACGTAAGAAACGAGACTGTGTATATTATGGGTCACGATATATTTGCTCTCATATGGACAGGTGATTGATTTGACAAAGCTAACCCTTGTATTTCATGAGGGTTGGATGCTTCTGCATCTATCTTACAAACGGAATTCGATATCGTCATATAAATTGCATGGATTGTGTGTCAAAGTTTGCTTAACAAACGACGTAAGAAACGAGACTGTATATATTATGGGTTACGATATATTTGCTCTCATATGGACATGTGATTGATTTGACGAAGCTGACCCTTGTATTTCATGAGACTTGGATGCTTCTGCATCTATCTTCGAAACGGAATTCGATATCGTCATATAAACTGCATGGATTGTGTGTCAAAGTTTGCTTAACAAACGACGTAAGAAACGAGACTGCAGATATTATGGGTCACGATATATTTGCTCTCATATGGACATGTGATTGATTTGACAAAGCTGACCCATGTATTTCTTGAGACATGGATGCTTCTGCATCTATCTGCTAAACGGAGTTCGATATCGCCATTTAAATTGCATGGATTGTGTGTCAAAGTTTGCTTAACAAACGAAGCGAGACTGCAGATATTATGGGTCACGATATATTTGATCTCATATGGACATGTGATTGATTTGACAAAGCTGACCCTTGTATTTCTTGAGACATGGATGCTTCTGCATCTATCTTCGAGACGGAATTCGATATCGTCATATAAATAACATTGATTGTGTGTCAAAGTTTGCTTAACAAACGACGTAAGAAACGAGACTGCAGATATTATGGGTCACGATATATTTGCTCTCGTATGGGCATATGATTGATTTGACAAAGCTGACCCATGTATTTCTTGAGACATGGATGCTTCTGCATAAGAAACGAGACTGCAGATATTATGGGTCACGATATATTTGCTCTCGTATGGGCATGTGATTGATTTGACGAAGCTGACCCTTGTATTGTTTGAGACTTGGATGCTTCTGCATATATCTTCGAGACGGAATTCGATATCGTCATATAAATTGCATGGATTTTGTGTCAAAGTTTGCTTAACAAACGACGTAAGAAGCGAGACTGCAGATATTATGGGCCACGATATATTTGCTCTCGTATGGGCATGTGATTGATTTGACGAAGCTGACCCTTGTATTGTTTGAGACTTGGATGCTTCTGCATCTATCTTCGAGACGGAATTCGATATCGTCATATAAATTGCATGGATTTTGTGTCAAAGTTTGCTTAACAAACGACGTAAGAAACGAGACTGCAGATATTATGGGTCACGATATAATTGCTCTCGTATGGGCATGTGATTGATTTGACAAAGCTGACCCATGTATTTCTTGAGACATGGATGCTTCTGCATCTATCTTCGAAACGGAATTCGATATCGCTATTTAAATTGCATGGATTGTGTGTCAAAGTTTGCTTAACAAACGAAGCGAGACTGCAGATATTATGGGTCACGATATATTTGATCTCATATGGACATGTGATTGATTTGACAAAGCTGACCCTTGTATTTCTTGAGACATGGATGCTTCTGCATCTATCTTCGAGACGGAATTCGATATCGTCATATAAATTGCATTGATTGTGTGTCAAAGTATGCTTAACAAACGACGTAAGAAGCGAGACGGCAGATATTATTCGTCACGATATATTTGCTCTCATATGGACATGTGATTGATTTGACAAAGCTGACCCTTGTATTTCATGAGACATGGATGCTTCTGCATCTATCTTCGATACGGAATTCGATATCGTCATATAAATTGCATGGATTGTGTGTCAAAGTATGCCGAACAAACGACGGAAGAAACAAGACTGCATTTATTATGGGTCACGATATATTTGCTCTCATATGGGCTTGTGATTGATTTGACGAAGCTAACCCTTGTATTTCTTGAGACATGGATGCTTCTGCATCTATCTTCGAAAGGGAATTTGATATCGTCATATAAATTGCATTGATTGTGTGTCAAAGTTTGCTTAACAAACGACGTAAGAAGCGAGACTGCAGATATTATGGGCCACGATATATTTGCTCTCGTATGGGCATGTGATTGATTTGACGAAGCTGACCCTTGTATTGTTTGAGACTTGGATGCTTCTGCATCTATCTTCGAGACGGAATTCGATATCGCCATATAAATTGCATGGATTTTGGGTCAAAGTTTGCTTAACAAACGACGTAAGAAACGAGACTGCAGATATTATGGGTCACGATATATTTGCTCTCGTATGGGCATGTGATTGATTTGACGAAGCTGACCCTTGTATTGTTTGAGACTTGGATGCTTCTGCATCTATCTTCGAGACGGAATTCGATATCGTCATATAAATTGCATGGATTTTGTGTCAAAGTTTGCTTAACAAACGACGTAAGAAACGAGACTGCAGATATTATGGGTTACGATATATTTGCTCTCGTATGGGCATGTGATTGATTTGACGAAGCTGACCCTTGTATTGTTTGAGACTTGGATGCTTCTGCATCTATCTTCGAGACGGAATTCGATATCGTCATATAAATTGTATTGATTTTGTGTCAAAGTATGCTTAACAAACGATGGAAGAAATAAGACTGGAGATATTATGGGTCACGAAATATTTGCTCTCATATGGACATGTGATTGATTTCACAAAGCTGACCCTTGTATTTCTTGAGACTTGGATGCTTCTGCATCTATCTTCGAGACGGAATTCGATATCGTCATATAAATTGCATTGATTGTGTGTCAAAGTTTACTTAACAAACGACGTAAGAAACGAGACTGCAGATATTATGGGTCACGATATATTTGATCTCATATGGACATGTGATTGATTTGACAAAGCTGACCCTTGTATTTCTTGAGACATGGATGCTTCTGCATCTATCTTCGAGACGGAATTCGATATCGTCATATAAATTGCATTGATTGTGTGGCAAAGCATGCTTAACAAACGACGTAAGAAGCGAGACGGCAGATATTATTCGTCACGATATATTTGCTCTCATATGGACATGTGATTGATTTGACAAAGCTGACCCATGTATTTCTTGAGACATGGATGCTTCTCCATCTATCTTCGAAAGGGAATTCAATATCGTCATATAAATTGCATGGATTGTGTGTCAAAGTTTGCTTAGCAAACGACGTGAGAAGCGAGACTGCAGATATTATGGGTCACGATATAATTGCTCTCGTATGGGCATGTGATTGATTTGACAAAGCTGACCCATGTATTTCTTGAGACATGGATGCTTCTGCATCTATCTTCGAAACGGAATTCGATATCGCTATTTAAATTGCATGGATTGTGTGTCAAAGTTTGCTTAACAAACGAAGCGAGACTGCAGATATTATGGGTCACGATATATTTGATCTCATATGGACATGTGATTGATTTGACAAAGCTGACCCTTGTATTTCTTGAGACATGGATGCTTCTGCATCTATCTTCGAGACGGAATTCGATATCGTCATATAAATTGCATTGATTGTGTGGCAAAGCATGCTTAACAAACGACGTAAGAAGCGAGACGGCAGATATTATTCGTCACGATATATTTGCTCTCATATGGACATGTGATTGATTTGACAAAGCTGACCCATGTATTTCTTGAGACATGGATGCTTCTGCATCTATCTTCGAAAGGGAATTCAATATCGTCATATAAATTGCATGGATTGTGTGTCAAAGTTTGCTTAGCAAACGACGTGAGAAGCGAGACTGCAGATATTATGGGTCACGATATAATTGCTCTCGTATGGGCATGTGATTGATTTGACAAAGCTGACCCATGTATTTCTTGAGACATGGATGCTTCTGCATCTATCTTCGAAACGGAATTCGATATCGCTATTTAAATTGCATGGATTGTGTGTCAAAGTTTGCTTAACAAACGAAGCGAGACTGCAGATATTATGGGTCACGATATATTTGATCTCATATGGACATGTGATTGATTTGACAAAGCTGACCCTTGTATTTCTTGAGACATGGATGCTTCTGCATCTATCTTCGAGACGGAATTCGATATCGTCATATAAATTGCATTGATTGTGTGTCAAAGTATGCTTAACAAACGACGTAAGAAGCGAGACGGCAGATATTATTCGTCACGATATATTTGCTCTCATATGGACATGTGATTGATTTGACAAAGCTGACCCTTGTATTTCATGAGACATGGATGCTTCTGCATCTATCTTCGATACGGAATTCGATATCGTCATATAAATTGCATGGATTGTGTGTCAAAGTATGCCGAACAAACGACGGAAGAAACAAGACTGCATTTATTATGGGTCACGATATATTTGCTCTCATATGGGCTTGTGATTGATTTGACGAAGCTAACCCTTGTATTTCTTGAGACATGGATGCTTCTGCATCTATCTTCGAAAGGGAATTTGATATCGTCATATAAATTGCATTGATTGTGTGTCAAAGTTTGCATAACAAACGACGTAAGAAGCGAGACTGCAGATATTATGGGCCACGATATATTTGCTCTCGTATGGGCATGTGATTGATTTGACGAAGCTGACCCTTGTATTGTTTGAGACTTGGATGCTTCTGCATCTATCTTCGAGACGGAATTCGATATCGCCATATAAATTGCATGGATTTTGTGTCAAAGTTTGCTTAACAAACGACGTAAGAAACGAGACTGCATTTATTATGGGTCACGATATATTTGCTCTCATATGGGCTTGTGATTGATTTGACGAAGCTAACCCTTGTATTTCTTGAGACATGGATGCTTCTGCATCTATCTTCGAAAGGGAATTTGATATCGTCATATAAATTGCATTGATTGTGTGTCAAAGTTTGCTTAACAAACGAAGCGAGACTGCAGATATTATGGGTCACGATATATTTGATCTCATATGGACATGTGATTGATTTGACAAAGCTGACCCTTGTATTTCTTGAGACATGGATGCTTCTGCATCTATCTTCGAGACGGAATTCGATATCGTCATATAAATTGCATTGATTGTGTGTCAAAGTATGCTTAACAAACGACGTAAGAAGCGAGACGGCAGATATTATTCGTCACGATATATTTGCTCTCATATGGACATGTGATTGATTTGACAAAGCTGACCCTTGTATTTCATGAGACATGGATGCTTCTGCATCTATCTTCGATACGGAATTCGATATCGTCATATAAATTGCATGGATTGTGTGTCAAAGTATGCCGAACAAACGACGGAAGAAACAAGACTGCATTTATTATGGGTCACGATATATTTGCTCTCATATGGGCTTGTGATTGATTTGACGAAGCTAACCCTTGTATTTCTTGAGACATGGATGCTTCTGCATCTATCTTCGAAAGGGAATTTGATATCGTCATATAAATTGCATTGATTGTGTGTCAAAGTTTGCTTAACAAACGACGTAAGAAGCGAGACTGCAGATATTATGGGCCACGATATATTTGCTCTCGTATGGGCATGTGATTGATTTGACGAAGCTGACCCTTGTATTGTTTGAGACTTGGATGCTTCTGCATCTATCTTCGAGACGTAATTCGATATCGCCATATAAATTGCATGGATTTTGTGTCAAAGTTTGCTTAACAAACGACGTAAGAAACGAGACTGCAGATATTATGGGTCACGATATATTTGCTCTCGTATGGGCATGTGATTGATTTGACGAAGCTGACCCTTGTATTGTTTGAGACTTGGATGCTTCTGCATCTATCTTCGAGACGGAATTCGATATCGTCATATAAATTGTATTGATTTTGTGTCAAAGTATGCTTAACAAACGATGGAAGAAATAAGACTAGAGATATTATGGGTCACGAAATATTTGCTCTCATATGGACATGTGATTGATTTCACAAAGCTGACCCTTGTATTTCTTGAGACTTGGATGCTTCTGCATCTATCTTCGAGACGGAATCCGATATCGTCATATAAATTGCATTGATTGTGTGTCAAAGTTTACTTAACAAACGACGTAAGAAACGAGACTGCAGATATTATGGGTCACGATATATTTGATCTCATATGGACATGTGATTGATTTGACAAAGCTGACCCTTGTATTTCTTGAGACATGGATGCTCCTGCATCTATCTTCGAGACGGAATTCGATATCGTCATATAAATTGCATTGATTGTGTGGCAAAGCATGCTTAACAAACGACGTAAGAAGCGAGACGGCAGATATTATTCGTCACGATATATTTGCTCTCATATGGACATGTGATTGATTTGACAAAGCTGACCCATGTATTTCTTGAGACATGGATGCTTCTGCATCTATCTGCGAAAGGGAATTCAATATCGTCATATAAATTGCATGGATTGTGTGTCAAAGTTTTCTTAGCAAACGACGTGAGAAGCGAGACTGGAGATATTATGGGTCACGATATATTTGCTCTCATATGGACAGGTGATTGATTTGACAAAGCTAACCCTTGTATTTCATGAGAGTTGGATGCTTCTGCATCTATCTTACAAACGGAATTCGATATCGTCATATAAATTGCATGGATTGTGTGTCAACGTTTGCTTAACAAACGACGTAAGAAACGAGACTGTATATATTATGGGTCACGATATATTTGATCTCATATGGACATGTGATTGATTTGACGAAGCTGACCCTTGTATTTCATGAGACTTGGATGCTTGTGCATCTATCTTCGAAACGGAATTCGATATCGTCATATGAACTGCATGGATTTTGTGCTTAACAAACGACGTAAGAAACGAGACTGCATATATTATGGGTCACGATATATTTGCTCTCATATGGACATGTGATTGATTTGACAAAGCTGACCCATGTATTTCTTGAGACATGGATGCTTCTGCATCTATCTTCGAAACGGAATTCGATATCGCCATTTAAATTGCATGGATTGTGTGTCAAAGTTTGCTTAACAAACGAAGCGAGACTGCAGATATTATGGGTCACGATATATTTGGTCTCATATGGACATGTGATTGATTTGACAAAGCTGACCCATGTATTTCTTGAGACATGGATGCTTCTGCATCTATCTTCGAAACGGAATTCGATATCGCCATTTAAAATGCATGGATTGTGTGTCAAAGTTTGCTTAACAAACGAAGCGAGACTGTATATATTATGGGTCACGATATATTTGCTCTCATATGGACATGTGATTGATTTGACGAAGCTGACCGTTGTGTTTCATGAGACTTGGATGCTTCTGCATCTATCTTCGAAACGGAATTCGATATCGCCATTTAAAATGCATGGATTGTGTGTCAAAGTTTGCTTAACAAACGAAGCGAGACTGTATATATTAGACTGCATTTATTATGGGTCACGATATATTTGCTCTCATATGGGCTTGTGATTGATTTGACGAAGCTAACCCTTGTATTTCTTGAGACATGGATGCTTCTGCATCTATCTTCGAAAGGGAATTTGATATCGTCATATAAATTGCATTGATTGTGTGTCAAAGTTTGCATAACAAACGACGTAAGAAGCGAGACTGCAGATATTATGGGCCACGATATATTTGCTCTCGTATGGGCATGTGATTGATTTGACGAAGCTGACCCTTGTATTGTTTGAGACTTGGATGCTTCTGCATCTATCTTCGAGACGGAATTCGATATCGCCATATAAATTGCATGGATTTTGTGTCAAAGTTTGCTTAACAAACGACGTAAGAAACGAGACTGCAGATATTATGGGTCACGATATAATTGCTCTCGTATGGGCATGTGATTGATTTGACAAAGCTGACCCATGTATTTCTTGAGACATGGATGCTTCTGCATCTATCTTCGAAACGGAATTCGATATCGCTATTTAAATTGCATGGATTGTGTGTCAAAGTTTGCTTAACAAACGAAGCGAGACTGCAGATATTATGGGTCACGATATATTTGATCTCATATGGACATGTGATTGATTTGACAAAGCTGACCCTTGTATTTCTTGAGACATGGATGCTTCTGCATCTATCTTCGAGACGGAATTCGATATCGTCATATAAATTGCATTGATTGTGTGTCAAAGTATGCTTAACAAACGACGTAAGAAGCGAGACGGCAGATATTATTCGTCACGATATATTTGCTCTCATATGGACATGTGATTGATTTGACAAAGCTGACCCTTGTATTTCATGAGACGTAAGAAGCGAGACTGCAGATATTATGGGCCACGATATATTTGCTCTCGTATGGGCATGTGATTGATTTGACGAAGCTGACCCTTGTATTGTTTGAGACTTGGATGCTTCTGCATCTATCTTCGAGACGTAATTCGATATCGCCATATAAATTGCATGGATTTTGGGTCAAAGTTTGCTTAACAAACGACGTAAGAAACGAGACTGCAGATATTATGGGTCACGATATATTTGCTCTCGTATGGGCATGTGATTGATTTGACGAAGCTGACCCTTGTATTGTTTGAGACTTGGATGCTTCTGCATCTATCTTCGAGACGGAATTCGATATCGTCATATAAATTGCATGGATTTTGTGTCAAAGTTTGCTTAACAAACGACGTAAGAAACGAGACTGCAGATATTATGGGTCACGATATATTTGCTCTCGTATGGGCATGTGATTGATTTGACGAAGCTGACCCTTGTATTGTTTGAGACTTGGATGCTTCTGCATCTATCTTCGAGACGGAATTCGATATCGTCATATAAATTGTATTGATTTTGTGTCAAAGTATGCTTAACAAACGATGGAAGAAATAAGACTGGAGATATTATGGGTCACGAAATATTTGCTCTCATATGGACATGTGATTGATTTCACAAAGCTGACCCTTGTATTTCTTGAGACTTGGATGCTTCTGCATCTATCTTCGAGACGGAATCCGATATCGTCATATAAATTGCATTGATTGTGTGTCAAAGTTTACTTAACAAACGACGTAAGAAACGAGACTGCAGATATTATGGGTCACGATATATTTGATCTCATATGGACATGTGATTGATTTGACAAAGCTGACCCTTGTATTTCTTGAGACATGGATGCTCCTGCATCTATCTTCGAGACGGAATTCGATATCGTCATATAAATTGCATTGATTGTGTGGCAAAGCATGCTTAACAAACGACGTAAGAAGCGAGACGGCAGATATTATTCGTCACGATATATTTGCTCTCATATGGACATGTGATTGATTTGACAAAGCTGACCCATGTATTTCTTGAGACATGGATGCTTCTGCATCTATCTTCGAAAGGGAATTCAATATCGTCATATAAATTGCATGGATTGTGTGTCAAAGTTTGCTTAGCAAACGACGTGAGAAGCGAGACTGGAGATATTATGGGTCACGATATATTTGCTCTCATATGGACAGGTGATTGATTTGACAAAGCTAACCCTTGTATTTCATGAGAGTTGGATGCTTCTGCATCTATCTTACAAACGGAATTCGATATCGTCATATAAATTGCATGGATTGTGTGTCAACGTTTGCTTAACAAACGACGTAAGAAACGAGACTGTATATATTATGGGTCACGATATATTTGATCTCATATGGACATGTGATTGATTTGACGAAGCTGACCCTTGTATTTCATGAGACTTGGATGCTTGTGCATCTATCTTCGAAACGGAATTCGATATCGTCATATGAACTGCATGGATTTTGTGCTTAACAAACGACGTAAGAAACGAGACTGCATATATTATGGGTCACGATATATTTGCTCTCATATGGACATGTGATTGATTTGACAAAGCTGACCCATGTATTTCTTGAGACATGGATGCTTCTGCATCTATCTTCGAAACGGAATTCGATATCGCCATTTAAATTGCATGGATTGTGTGTCAAAGTTTGCTTAACAAACGAAGCGAGACTGCAGATATTATGGGTCACGATATATTTGGTCTCATATGGACATGTGATTGATTTGACAAAGCTGACCCATGTATTTCTTGAGACATGGATGCTTCTGCATCTATCTTCGAAACGGAATTCGATATCGCCATTTAAAATGCATGGATTGTGTGTCAAAGTTTGCTTAACAAACGAAGCGAGACTGTATATATTATGGGTCACGATATATTTGCTCTCATATGGACATGTGATTGATTTGACGAAGCTGACCGTTGTGTTTCATGAGACTTGGATGCTTCTGCATCTATCTTCGAAACGGAATTCGATATCGCCATTTAAAATGCATGGATTGTGTGTCAAAGTTTGCTTAACAAACGAAGCGAGACTGTATATATTATGGGTCACGATATATTTGCTCTCATATGGACATGTGATTGATTTGACGAAGCTGACCCTTGTGTTTCATGAGACTTGGATGCTTCTGCATCTATCTTCGAGACGGAATTCGATATCGTCATATAAATTATATAGATTGTGTGTCAAAGTTTGCTTAACAAACGACGTAAGAAACGAGACTGGAGATATTATGGGTTACGATATATTTGCTCTCGTATGGGCATGTAATTGATTTGACAAAGCTGACCCTTGTGTTTCTTGAGACTTGGATGCTTCTGCATCTACCTTCAAAACGGAATTCGATATCTATATATATATATATATATATATATATATATATATATATATATATATATAAAAGAGCTTAGTGAGTGAGTGAGTGACTGAGTGACTGACATATCTTCGCACAGACGAAACCGCTGAAGCTAGAAAGCTGAAATTTTGACTGTGGGTATTTCTTGTATTTCTTGAGACATGGATGCTTCTGCATCTATCTTCGAAAGGGAATTTGATATCGTCATATAAATTGCATTGATTGTGTGTCAAAGTTTGCTTAACAAACGACGTAAGAAGCGAGACTGCAGATATTATGGGCCACGATATATTTGCTCTCGTATGGGCATGTGATTGATTTGACGAAGCTGACCCTTGTATTTCTTGAGACATGGATGCTTCTGCATCTATCTTCGAAAGGGAATTTGATATCGTCATATAAATTGCATTGATTGTGTGTCAAAGTTTGCTTAACAAACGACGTAAGAAGCGAGACTGCAGATATTATGGGCCACGATATATTTGCTCTCGTATGGGCATGTGATTGATTTGACGAAGCTGACCCTTGTATTGTTT
Organism: Musca autumnalis; assembly: GCF_047663935.1. Classification (NCBI taxonomy): domain Eukaryota; kingdom Metazoa; phylum Arthropoda; class Insecta; order Diptera; family Muscidae; genus Musca; species Musca autumnalis. The sequence goes on from NW_027411769.1 coordinate 98,651, forward strand.
GAGACTTGGATGCTTCTGCATCTATCTTCGAGACGGAATTCGATATCGTCATATAAATTTCATGGATTTTGGGTCAAAGTTTGCTTAACAAACGACGTAAGAAACGAGACTGCAGATATTATGGGTCACGATATATTTGCTCTCGTATGGGCATGTGATTGATTTGACGAAGCTGACCCTTGTATTGTTTGAGACTTGGATGCTTCTGCATCTATCTTCGAGACGGAATTCGATATCGTCATATAAATTGCATGGATTATGTGTCAGAGCTTGCTTAACAAACGACGTAAGAAGCGAGACTGCAGATATTATGGGTCACGATATATTTGCTCTCATATGGGTATGTGATTGATTTGACAAAGCTGACCCTTGTATTTCTTGAGACATGGATTCTTCTGCATCTATTTCGAGACGGAATTCGATTTCGTCGTATAAATTGCATGGATTGTGTGTCAAAGTTTGCTTAACAAACGACGTAAGGAGCGAGACTGCAGATATTATGGGTCACGATATATTTGCTCTCGTATGGGCATGTGATTGATTTGACAAAGCTGAACCATGTATTGTTTGAGACTTGGATGCTTCTGCATCTATCTTCGAGACGGAATTCTATATCGTCATATAAATTGCACGGATTGTGTGTCAAAGTATGCTTAACAAACTATGGAAGAAATAAGACTGGAGATATTATGGGTCACGAAATATTTGCTCTCATATGGACATGTGATTGATTTCACAAAGCTGACCCTTGTATTTCTTGAGACTTGGATGCTTCTGCATCTATCTTCGAGACGGAATTCGATATCGTCATATAAATTGCATTGATTGTGTGTCAAAGTTTACTTAACAAACGACGTAAGAAACGAGACTGCAGATATTATGGGTCACGATATATTTGCTCTCATATGGACATGTGATTGATTTGACGAAGCTGACCCATGTATTTCTTGAGACATGTATGCTTCTGCATCTATCTTCGAAACGGAATTCGATATCGCCATTTAAATTGCATGGATTGTGTGTCAAAGTTTGCTTAACAAACGAAGCGAGACTGCAGATATTATGGGTCACGATATATTTGATCTCATATGGACATGTGATTGATTTGACAAAGCTGACCCTTGTATTTCTTGAGACATGGATGCTTCTGCATCTATCTTCGAGACGGAATTCGATATCGTCATATAAATTGCATGGATTGGGTGTCAACTACCTGATTGATCTTGAAAGAACTATCATGTATAGGAATTGTGATGTTTTCACCATTTAAATTAAATGTTAGGATATACCTGTCATAATCAACATTACATTTATACTTTGATAGAAAATCTCTACCTAAAATCCCATCTGTACTAAGTGGAATATCATTTGATACTAGCTGAACATTATGTTCAATTACCATACCATTTATATCTATTTTAACACTAGTTGACCCAAAAGATTTAATTATTTCCCTCGAAATGCCTGTTAGATTGCAGTATTCATCTGGATTTTCCTCATAACGGTACAAATACTTTTCTTTACATAAAGAAATATCTGCACCTGTATCAATCAAGAACGTGAGTGGATAATCTACATCTATTATATTCAATCTCACATAATTTTTGAGGTTAGATGATATACTGAAAATGTTTCTGTTTTTTATTGTGTGCTCTCCGAAGACGAAGGTCTTGGGGTCTCCGGAACTTGAAAGTTTCCCTGATCTTGTACCTGGTTAACATTATAATCCCTACTATTGTAGTTATTGTTGTTTCTGTTATTGTTACTATTATGGTTATTATTGTTCCAGTTGTTATTGTTTTTCCTATTTCCATTATTATTCCTGTTATTATTATTGCTGTTATTACGTCCATTCCTGTTATTATTTTTGTTGTTTTTATTACCTTTATTTCGGTTGTAGCCATTATTATTATTACTGTCATTGTTACCATTATTGTTGTTATATCGTTTGTTATTATTACCGTTATTGTAATATTTCTTGTTACCATTTTTATTATCCCTATTAGTTTGTGCATTATGGTACATCACGTCTTTCTGTTTCGTACGAGATACGTATCTTTCTGCAATTCGCAAAGCATCGGCAAATGTCGATACACGACTAGCCTCAATAGTTGAAACAATTTGTTGATCCTGAAGCCCATTCAAGAATGTATTGAATGCTGTCAGGTTGTTAGTAGCTATTATTGCTTCTCTACATTGTTCACCTAAATCAGAAATCTGAATCTCGTTAAGCTCAGAAACAAGACTTTCTATTTTATTAGCGAAACCTTGCAAGTTGTTATTTCTCTGAGTTAAACCAGTCAATTCGTTCAAAATGGCATTAGACGACTTTACGGGCTTATAGGCTGCTTTTAAGGCAGACAATAATTCAGTAATGTTCTTAGGTACTCCTTTCTGTTTCACCCTATTCTTGACCCGACTATCTAATCTTGAACAAAAAACATATTTAAAGAAGAATTCTCTCTTTTCCTCAGGAACCGTCTCATATACTAACTCTAGATTAGCAACGAAACTCTCCAAATCTTCTTTTTTACCTGTAAAAACCGGTATTAAGGTAACAATAGTCTTCAGATCATTGGTCTCCATCTTGCCTTCTTGTTCTGCAGTGTTTTTATCTCTAACCTGTTGAGCTGATTCTGAGTGTTCTAATAATAAGCCTAAAGCTTCAGCTTTCAATTCGTTAAACCTCGTCCGAAACTTAACTGGATCTACGAGCTCTTCTTTTTCTAGTATGTTCTTAAAGTCTGTTTGTAAGTTTTCTAACTCTAATTTCTTTTTTCCTATGGTTTCCTTTGTGTACGGTTTGCTCAATGACTTTCTCGCATTTGATATTAATATACCTAAAGACTGTAAAACCTTATCCATGGTCTATTACAATTCTTAACTACAATATTATTTTTCTTCATTCAATCACAGTATTACAATTTTTAACTACAATGTTATGTTTCTTCAATTAATCATGGTATTAAAATTTTTAGTCTCGGTTTCTACTGCAACGCACTCAACCTGGCTTGTTGCTTGCGTATTTGTTTCTTTACATATCTCCTTAAATATCTTATTATTGCTACTATGGTTATAATAACACAAATTAATATTAATACCTCTACGCTCACACTTACTGCTGTTGGAGCATTAGCAGTTGCTTGAATTACTTCGCTTATCTTTGTCTGGGTGCTTCCCATGGTTTACAAAATTTTGAACACCGTTTTATTTCATTTCATAATCTTTTTTTTTTTTAAAAAAAAAAAAATTTGACCACGAGCGGCTAGCGCTTACTGGCCCTAACGTCTGCAGATTGATGCAGCGTTTAATAATAAAAAAAAATTTTCTTACTTCCTATTTTCGAGATAATTCCTTATGAGGAATTCAATCTCGTCTACGCGTAACCACAACCTCGACGCCCGGTCCCAAGGAGGTGGCGGATCTGAATTAATTTCACGTAGAAGAAGGGCCTTCTCCTTCTTAAGTCTCCATGTATAGCCTCCTCTACGGCGAGGGGTGTCGACCAAAGGAATCTCCGTGAGCCGGTCCTCCTCTCTAGACCTCCGTTGACTCCTTCTCTTATATTCTTCTATTGTAATAGGTTGAGGGCCTGACATCTGGTTGGTGGTTGGTGGTGGTCCTTCTTCTTTAATCCACGATCCTGGCTTGGATCGGACTGCCCGGACAGTATGGCAGTGTCTTCAAAGGAACTTCTCTGCGGCTTGACGCAGGATCAGCTATTTTCATCTGCGGATGGAACGCAGGAATACTTGGAAGTTAATTTGGAAGTTAATTTGGCAGGATCGCCATGTACTGTACAAAGGAAACTCAGAGGTTAGCTCTAACTTTGCTAATAGAGCAAAGTGCAAGTTCAGAATAGGTCTGCCTTCTTTATTTTCTTTTCGCTATTTATATACAATTCTTAAATCTAACATTTGAGTTCTTATTTTCTAATATTCACAAAAATACTCGATATTGAACAACTCCCAACCAATAGGAAAAGAGTTCAATATCGTTACAATTACATATGTATGTGTATATGTAATATCCCACATATGTTGTCATACATTTGAGTCTTTCACTCATATTCATATTTTAGAATTTTACTCAATGATTCTACTATTGGGATATTCTTCAATCCCATTGGCCAACTGACTCATTACAATAGTCTTGAATTCCAATTGGAACTCTAAACCATTGCCCTACATATGAGTGAGTAATGAACTCGCTGTGGCGCTGCGAAACAAAAAGAAAAACAAAGCAATGAACTCGTAGTGGCGCTCGATCAGCATAACAAAACAAAATATCGAACATCTAAATGTATGGCAACATAATGTGTTGGTGACATACTACAGTATGCTTAACAAACGACGTAAGAAAGGAGACTGTATATATTATGGGTCACGATATATTTGATCTCATATGGACATGTGATTGATTTGACGAAGCTGACCCTTGTATTTCATGAGACTTGGATGCTTCTGCATCTATCTTCGAAACGGAATTCGATATCGTCATATAAACTGCATGGATTGTGTGTCAAAGTTTGCTTAACAAACGACGTGGGAAGCGAGACTGGAGATATTATGGGTCACGATATATTTGCTCTCATATGGACAGGTGATTGATTTGACAAAGCTAACCCTTGTATTTCATGAGAGTTGGATGCTTCTGCATCTATCTTACGAACGGAATTCGATATCGTCATATAAATTGCATGGATTGGGTGTCAAAGTTTGCTTAACAAACGACGTAAGAAAGGAGACTGTATATGTTATGGGTCACGATATATTTGATCTCATATGGACATGTGATTGATTTGACGAAGCTGACCCTTGTATTTCATGAGACTTGGATGCTTCTGCATCTATCTTCGAAACGGAATTCGATATCGTCATATAAACTGCATGGATTGTGTGTCAAAGTTTGCTTAACAAACGACGTAAGAAACGAGACTGCATATATTATGGGTCACGATATATTTGCTCTCATATGGACATGTGATTGATTTGACAAAGCTGACCCATGTATTTCTTGAGACATGGATGCTTCTGCATCTATCTTCGAAACGGAATTCGATATCGTCATATAAATTGCATTGATTGTGTGTCAAAGTATGCTTAACAAACGACGTAAGAAGCGAGACGGCAGATATTATTCGTCACGATATATTTGCTCCCATATGGACATGTGATTGATTTGACAAAGCTGACCCATGTATTTCTTCAGACATGGATGCTTCTGCATCGATCTTCGAAAGGGAATTCAATATCGTCATATAAATTGCTTGGATTGTGTGTCAAAGTTTGCTTAGCAAACGACGTGGGAAGCGAGACTGGAGATATTATGGGTCACGATATATTTGCTCTCATATGGACAGGTGATTGATTTGACAAAGCTAACCCTTGTATTTCATGAGAGTTGGATGCTTCTGCATCTATCTTACGAACGGAATTCGATATCGTCATATAAATTGCATGGATTGGGTGTCAAAGTTTGCTTAACAAACGACGTAAGAAAGGAGACTGTATATATTATGGGTCACGATATATTTGATCTCATATGGACATGTGATTGATTTGACGAAGCTGACCCTCGTATTTCATGAGACTTGGATGCTTCTGCATCTATCTTCGAAACGGAATTCGATATCGTCATATAAACTGCATGGATTGTGTGTCAAAGTTTGCTTAACAAACGACGTAAGAAACGAGACTGCATATTTTATGGGTCACGATATATTTGCTCTCATATGGACATGTGATTGATTTGACAAAGCTGACCCATGTATTTCTTGAGACATGGATGCTTCTGCATCTATCTTCGAAACGGAATTCGATATCGTCATATAAATTGCATTGATTGTGTGTCAAAGTATGCTTAACAAACGACGTAAGAAGCGAGACGGCAGATATTATTCGTCACGATATATTTGCTCTCATATGGGCATGTGATTGATTTGACAAAGCTGACCCATGTATTTCTTGAGACATGGATGCTTCTGCATCTATCTTCGAAAGGGAATTCAATATCGTCATATAAATTGCATGGATTGTGTGTCAAAGTTTGCTTAGCAAACGACGTGGGAAGCGAGACTGGAGATATTATGGGTCACGATATATTTGCTCTCATATGGACAGGTGATTGATTTGACAAAGCTAACCCTTGTATTTCATGAGAGTTGGATGCTTCTGCATCTATCTTCGAAACGGAATTCGATATCGCCATTTAAATTGCATGGATTGTGTGTCAAAGTTTGCTTAACAAACGAAGCGAGACTGTATATATTATGGGTCACGATATATTTGCTCTCATATGGACATGTGATTGATTTGACGAAGCTGATCCTTGTGTTTCATGAGACTTGGATGCTTCTGCATCTATCTTCGAAACGGAACTCGATATCGAAATATAAATTATACAGATTGTGTGTCAAAGTTTGCTTAACAAACGACGTAAGAAACGAGACTGGAGATATTATGGGTTACGATATATTTGCTCTCGTATGGGCATGTAATTGATTTGACAAAGCTGACCCTTGTGTTTCTTGAGACTTGGATGCTTCTGCATCTACCTTCAAAACGGAATTCGATATCTATATATATATAAAAGAGCTTAGTGAGTGAGTGAGTGAGTGACTGAGTTACTGAGTGACTGACATATCTTCGCACAGACGAAACCGCTGAATCTAGAAAGCTGAAATTTTGACTGTGGGTTGCTGTCGGTGTGTAGGGGTGAGATAGGGCTGGGTTTTTGGAAATTCGACCTAGAAGGGTACGAAAAGTACTAAAAGGTATTAAATATGGTACCCTTTGTATTAGGCAAACGGGAAGAGCTAGAATTCTGAAATTTGGAATGAGAGTAACTGATGGAGAGTTAGAAAGAAGTACCAAAGGGTTTTTGGAAATTCGACCTATAAGTGTACGAAAAGTTACTAAATTGGATACCAATTGTATATTTTGAGCGGATATAGCTACAATCTTCATATTTGGTATGGGAATCAAGGTCGGGAAGTGGTGTTGACATAAGGAAATGATTTTGGAAGTTCGTACTTATGTGTACGAGTAGTACTAAATGGTACTAAATTTGGTACAATTAGGATTTGGGCGAACGGATAGAGCTGAAAACCTGACATTTGGAATTTAGATTACCATTGAAGTGTACGATTGAGATATGGGAGTAGTTTTGGAAATTCGTACTTATGTGTACGTAAAGTACTAAATGGTACCAAATTTGGTACAATTTGGATTTAGATAGACATGCAAACCTGAAATTTGGAATTAAGATTACTGATGGAGAAAGGATTGAGGTAGCTTTGGAAATTCTTACTTATGGGTACGAAAAGTAGTAAACGGTACTTAATTTGGTACAAATTGGATTTGGGTGAACGGAGAAAGCTGGAATCCTGAAATTTGGAATTTAATTAAATTTGGAGTGTAGGATTGACTTAGTCTTGGAAATTCGTACGTATGGGTACGGAAAGTACTAAAGGGTACTAAATTTGGTACAATTTGTATTTGGGTGAACTGATAGAGCTGGAATCCTGAAATTTGGAATTTAATTACTTTTGGAGTGTAGGATTGAGTTAGACTTGGAAATTCGTACTTATGGGTACGGAAAGTACTAAATTTGGTACAATTTAAATTAAGTTGAACGGATAGAGTTGGAATCCTAAAATTTGGACTTTAATTACTTTTGCAGTGTAGGATTGAGCTAGTCTTGGAAATTCGTACTTATGGGTACGGAAAGTACTAAATTTGGTACAATTACATTTAGTTGATCGGATAGAGTTAGAATCCTGAAATTTGGAATAAGGATTACTGATGGAGTGTAGGATAGAGGTAGTTTTGGAAATTCATACTTATGGGTACGGAAAGTACTAAATGTACTAAATTTGGTACAATTTATATTTGGGTGAACGGATAGAGTTGGAATCCTGAAATTTGGAATTAAGATTACTGATGGAGTGTAGGATAGAGGTAGTTTTGGAAATTCATACTTATGGGTACGGAAAGTACTAAATGTACTAAATTTGGTACAATTTATATTTGGGTGAACGGATAAAGTTGGAATCCTGAAATTTGTAATTAAGATTACTGATGGAGTGTATGATTGAGGTAGTTTTGGAAATTTATACTTATGGGTACGGAAAGTACTAAATGTACTAAATTTGGTACAATTTATATTTGGGTGAGCGGATAGAGTTGGAATCCTGAAATTTCGTATTATTTTTGGAAATTAATACTTATGGGTATGGAAAGTACTAAATTTGGTACAATTTATATTTGGGTGATCGGATAGAGTTGCAATCCTGAATTTTCGTATTAAGGTTACTGTTGGAGTGTAGGATTGAGGAAGTTTTTTGAAATTCGTACTTATGGGTACGAAAAGTACTAAATTTTGTACAAATTGGATTTGGGGGAACGAATAGAGCTGGGATCCTGAAATTTGGAATTAAGATTACTGTTGGACTGTAGGATTGACGAAGTCTTGGAAATTCGTACTTATGGGTACGCAAAGTACTGAATATGGTACAATTTAAATTTCGGTGGACGGATAGAGCTGGAATCCTGAAATTTGGAATTATGATTACTTATGGAGTGTAGGATTGAGGTAGTTTCGGAAATTCGTAGTTTTGGGTACGGAAAGTACTAAATGGTACTAAGTTTGGTACATTTTGGATTTGGGTGTACAGATAGAGCTGGAATCCTGAAATTTATAATTAAGATTGCTTATGGAGTGTAGCAATGACGTAGCTTTGGAAATTCGTACTTATGGGTACGAAAATTAATAAATGGTACTAAATTTGGTAAAAGTTAGATTTGGGTGGACGGATCCTGAAATTCGCAATTACTGTTGGAGATAGTTATTGAAATTCGTACTTTCATACGAAAAGTATTAATGGTATTATGAATAGAAGTGGAATTCGGAAATTTGGTATTATAGCCCCTGTTGGTGTGTAGGGTTGAGATATGGATGTGGCTGTGGATATACGTACAATAAGTGTACGAAAATTACTAAATGGCACAGAATTTGGTCCAAATTGTTATTGTGTAAAGGGGTAGAGTTGAAATTGTGAAATTCGATATTAGTATAGCAGTTGACGTTTAGAGTGGAGATAGAGGAACTTTTGGAAATTCGTACTAATGTATATGAAAAATATTAAATCGCGGTTTGGATATAGTTTTGGATAAAAGGAAGTAATTTTTGAAACTTATACATACTATAAGTTCTAAATTTGGTACCAGTTTGGTGTTGTTGTATGAGGAATTGTGTTGGTGTTTAGATAGATACGGATTTTTTAAAATGCATACAAATTCTAAAATTAGGCTGAGGGCTGGATGATTTATTGCGAAATACGAAATGTACTAAATGCTATTAAATTTGACGTTGGGTGTAGCAATGAAGGCGGAATTATATCATTAGTGCGTGAAAAGTACAAAATTGCAATAAATTTGGTATAGAAGTGAAATTCTGATATAATAATGATTTGTCAGGTTCATTGTTAGAGGTGGTCGTACAATATGTGTACTGGAAGTATTAAATAATACTAAATATTGAAGCACTGGTATTGGGTGAATCGATAAATGTTGTGAGGATCACTGTTGAGATTGGATCAGATGTTTATTTAAGTCCGCCTTTAAATGTATGAAAGGTTTCTACATGTAATACCATTGCCATTGGATGAACAAGTAGAGCTAAAACTGTAACATTTGAGCTAAGGTCCTGGATTTTAAAAATTGTACTGAATAAGTACTATTATTTCTAGGTTAACACGAATACGAATTCTAAATAATGTACTGAAATCAAAATGTCAAACGTACCTTTTCAACAAAATTGTTTTTATCTTTGTTGTCTATTCTGAACGTTATAGTAAGTTCATTTGCAAAGGTAGATCCATGCGGCTAATGTTTTACAAGAAGGTTTTTACATCCTGAGAAAAAGGCTTAAAATAAAATGTCTCAAAAACTAACTGTTATATAGGGTAACATCTTCTGAATAATGGTTTTCTACATTTTGATATCACAAATTCCAAAATTCGGTTGGAAAATGTGGGTAAAATTTTCAAAATACCCATACCGTTCTAATAAAATATGGACTGGAATTTAAAATGTAGGCCGCTGTTGAAGTGTAGAGGTTTTTATTGAAATTCGAACAAAACGTATACGAGCAATACTTGAAAGAAATTAAACATGAAATCAAATAGGTATTTGTACATCAAAATTGTCAGTGTTCTCCATATTAAATATTTTTTAAATGGTTTTATTTAGCTCACCCCGTTTGTTTTATTATTTATTCTTGGTTCAAATTTAGTAATTCAAATTTCACCCTCTTCCTGTCAACCGATTAATCTGAAATTTTGTATACACTTTGGATTTTGGTGACAATACAATTATATTTATTCATTATCATTATAAATTCAAGATGGCGGCCGCTAAAAATGTCGGATAACGTAGGTTTTATCAATCCCATCAATATGGGTATCAAATGAAAGGGCTCAACAAGCTCAACAACAATATACTATAAAAAATTTAAATCCAAGATGGCGGCCGCTACAAAATGGCGGATAACGTAGGTTTTATCAATCCCATCAATATGGGTATCAAATGAAAGTGCTCAGCAAACAGAATACAATATACTATAAAAAATTGAAATCCAAGATGGCGGCCGCTACAAAATGGCGGATAACGTAGGTGATCGGGGGGTTTCGTGATGAAATAAAAACACGATGTTGTTTTTTGTAATGTTCTAAAGAGACTGATTTTATTTAGTATTAATTCTTAACTCTACACCTTACAATCTACACATAGACCACAATACATATCACTTATGTACGCAGTACATAACATTCTGATGCACTCACGCACACAATGCGCTGCAGGCGATCGACCCTTTGTGCATTACCACACAGCAGGTCTAAGTGCTGTGGGTAATAAAAATACATAATTTATGGCCGTCAACCTTTCTATCTTAAATATACACATTTTCTTATCATTACTATTTTCGGCACCACATTATTTATGACCGACCCAAGCTAAGTGCCTGCATTCTAGGTAAACAATATGATCTTCTATCAACCGAAATAGACTACGATAAAGAAACAAACAACCATACTTTCCATGGCTGTTTTCTCACAGTACAGTCTATCTACAAAACTGTACAGTAGGTTTTATCAATCCCATCAATATGGGTATCAAATGAAAGGGCTCAACAAGCAGAATACAATATATTATAAAAATTTGAAATCCAAGATGGCGGCCGCTACAAAATGGCGGATAACGTAGGTTTTATCAATCCCATCAATATGGGTGTCAAATGAAAGGTCTCAACAAGTAGAATACAATTTACTATGCAAAATTGAAATCTGAGATTGCCGCCGCTACCAAATGGCTGATAACAATTTTTTTATCAATCCCATCAATATGGGTACCAAATAAAAGGGCTTGACAAGAGGAATACAGTGCACTATACAGTACATCTTATACACCCGAAAGCCATACAGTTTCCAGCTAAGTACAATTACGGGACGGCTGAAAGAAGAATGTTGCCTTTAATACTATCATGGGCTCCTACTATACATAAAATGCAGGGCAGCACTGTGGATCACGCAGTCGTATACTTAAGTGCGAAACTGTTTGAAGAAGGTCGTGGCTCTTAGTAGAATAAGATCTTTGCAGGGACTACGTATAGAGGAGTTGGACTGCAATAAACTAACGGGCAAGAAACCTTGCAATAATGAAGCACTAAACGAATTAAACAGAATGCGAAATAAAAACTAGAAAATAAAAATAGGTAAAAAAACTTTTTAAGTTAAACGGTTTTATATTAAACATACATTGCAATGTTTAAGATAAATGTACTAAAAACCAAAAAATAATAAAATAGATACAGTCGTGGGAATTATAAACATATGCATAGACTAGACTTAAATAAAACCGTGGGGCACGTTAATTGTCTACAAATTATCGACTTAATGTGCGATAGAAGAATCGTTTAATTCGTCGTTAGGCAGTTGGCCCGCAGACGGTGAGGAAATTACTTACTATTTCTTGCTCATGGAAATTCCAATAGTTATACACTCCATGTAAACAAAAGAGATGTTTCAAGATGTTGGACATTCACACTGCTGCCTGGCGAGGAAGCGTTTCACTGCTCGTAGTTTGTCTTTAATCGACAAAGTACTACTCGCTCACCACTATGAAACCCTAAAACTCGCTTATAATCGAGCTTGCTAGCTTGTTTCCACATTCTATCCCTACTTATCACACGTCCATCGTTGTCGGTTGAACAACTGCCTAATTATAGTGTAACATTACAAAACAAACATTTTAATCAACGAATGTAGACAATTGACGTGCCCCACGGTTTTATTTTAGTCTAGTCTATGCATATGTTTATAATTCCCACGACTGTATCTATTTTATTATTTTTTGGTTTTTAGTACATTTATCTTAAACATTGCAATGTATGTTTAACATAAAACCGTTTAACTTAAAAAGTTTTTTTTTTACCTATTTTTATTATTTGTATATTATTCCTTTTCCGTTACGAAGTAGCGGGCATTTTGCTAGTCGTCATATAAATTGCATGGATTGTGTGTCAACGTTTGCTTAACAATCGACGTAAGAAGCGAGACTGCAGATATTATGGGTCACGATATATTTGCTCTCATATGGACATGTGATTGATTTGACGAAGCTGACCTTTGTATTTCATGAGACTTGGATGCTTCTGGATCTATCTTCACAAGGGAATTCAATATCGTCATATAAATTGCATGGATTGTGTGTCAAAGTTTGTTTAACAAACGACGTAAGAAGCGAGACTGCAGATATTATTGGTCACGATATATTTGATCTCATATGGACATGTGATTGATTTGACAAAGCTGACCCATGTATTTCTTGAGACTTGGATGCTTCTGCATCTATCTTCGTCATATAAATTGCATGGATTGTGTGTCAAAATTTGCTTAACAAACGACGTAAGAAACGAGACTGTATAAGATAAAATAAAATAAATTATTTTATGTTTTTAAAAAAACCGGACGTGCGAACTGCACGTCTTACTTTATTGAGTAATAAATGGACACAAAACTTTTAACTTAATTTAATCATAATCCAAACCTAATTTTGCTGTATTCCCTCTACACGTGTAGTTTATTCAGCATAGTGAAATCCAACACTCCTCGTTGGCATATTAAATGAACTTATGCGAATACGTTTGTCCAGACGTTCACATGCAAACTAAGCAGATCATGTTGCGATATGGTGTGATGTTTGGACAGTGGTTTGAAGAAATATATTTGATGTTAACTCCTCCCCCTTTAAATTTCATACGTCCCGTATGAACATTGGTTTGCACGAAAGTTTTCCTCAGAAAAACGGGATGTTATTTAGACTTGTAAATCTTTTATTCCTTTTTGAAGGTGTTGGCCTGTCTTCGATATCGATTTGCACCTCATCATTTTCTGTATTTCTTGCATCATTTCTATTTCTATATTGACGTATCAGGATTAACAAAATTAATATTACGAGTGTCAAACCAAGAGCCACGTTTATCCAAATGTTTATGTGTTTGTCAAGCTTTAAAGATTCAATGGTGTTGATGTTATCGCTTGTGAGTGTTTTCATCATTTCCAATGATAAGGTCTCTTCCTGAGAGTGGGATTCGTCAATTTGCAGCAGCGCTGGCAAGGGTTTTGATTTTGCAATCTGTGTAGTTAGAAATGATCTTCCGTCAATGTTGAGGCTTGTATTCGAGTGATGAATGAGGAAGGTGCCGTTTAGGGAAATGGGGGAGTCATCGGCCATGATTTCTCCATTAAACTGATTAAGGAACAGCAATCCGTCTTCTATTTCTTCAACTGAGGGTATATTTTCGTTGTTTGTTACCGTGCATGATGATGGTTTACTAGTTATTAATTTGGGAATACAGCTCGATTCTGTTATGTTAATTATATCATTAAAGTTACAAATATTTATATTGTCAAAATGGTTACAATTAGTTTTTAGGCCGTATATTTGTTTATTACAAATTAAAATGTTTCTGAAATTTATTTTATAAATATTGTTTTGAAATTTTACAGGTTTAATGATGTTTTTTCTACAATTTTTCTCATCTGTAGTAGGTATGCTTATAATATAGAGAAGTGTTTCTTGATTGGAAGCAATTTTAATATTGGCAAATTTCAGAAGTTCATCAATGTTGGAAAATGGTATTTCGGATTTTTCGAATATTTATTCAAATATGTTTATTTCCACATTGGAAAACACAACTGAATTCACTATGTTGGCTTTTGCCCATTGGATGGCAAATTCTATATTTGCTAGTTCTTCTTTAATTATTTCCAATTTATATTTGAATTCAATTACCTTATCCAATGTTTGTTCCTCTTTAATTTCTTTAATTATCCTATTTGTTTCATTTGTAATTGTATTTAGTTTTTCTATTGTTAATTGATTTATAATGGCTTGATTATTATTATTCTGTAACATGTTATTTATTTTTTGTGATATTATCTCTAAATCATGGTGGTCTGGTGTTCCAGCCAACCATTTCCAAGCACTGCCTAGCAAATCTATAGATCGCTTAGGTCTAAGTTTTGGTTTTAAGCGGGATAGGCAGGATTTTATTCGGGATGTATAGTGGAGTAGGTAAGGAAGGATGGGATGGTGAATGCCAATGTTTTTTCCAATTAGTGTTTCCATATTTATAGCAACATCTTCATAATTTTTCAAATCAAACACGTGTACTAGCTTAAATGTACCAGACTGGATTTTTGCTAAGCCAGCATCAATTGTAACCAATTTGGTGTTGGAATAATCCAGTATTTGAATATTTCCGGCACAATTGCCTAGAATCAATATAAACCTGTAACGAAAATGCTTTTAATTTCTAATATGTTTCTTATGGACGACTCTTCCACTTTGTGTCACTATTGTGGAAGTTCTATCTTCTTTTACTATTTCTTCTTTATATTTTTGGGTCAATTTGGTTCCCAATCTTTTATTGATTTTGACAAAAACAGTTTGACCAGGAATATAAGTTTTAGGTTCAGATTTTTTCTTATTATGAAATTTTAAATCATTTTTCTGCTTCTTTCGTAGCCTTTCTATATTTGTCTCACGTGTCCGTTCATAATCCCCAGGTGAAAAGTCGACGGTTCTTCCAAAGGACAAATCTACTGGTTTTCTACCCACAGTCGAATGAACAGAATGATTATATTCATTCACTGCTCTTTCTACCAATTCATCAAAATTCCTACATATTTCCTCTTCTTTAAGGCATCTCATAATTTCAGAAAGCGTAGAATGGAAACGTTCAATCTGTCCATTGGCTTCGCTTCTGTATGGTGGTGTTGTGAATACATTTATGCCTAACTCGTCTTTCATCATAAAGAGTATGGAAGCCGAATTTAAAGATTTCTCATTGTCCATGACGATTGTTTTAGGAACACCAAAGAAAAATATAAGTTCTCTTAATGGTCTTCTTATGTCTTCAATTGATTTTCCATTTAGTATTTTCGCTTGCGCGTATTTAGAACATTTATCCAAGGACGTCAAAATTACTTTTCTATCTGTAGAGAACAAATCTATGTGCACTACTTCTCCGGGATATGAAGGAATTGGAGTTTCACTTAATTTTGGTTCATTAGGGTGTCTATCATATTTGCTTTTCTTACATATGGAGCACAGTTTTACTATTCTTTTGATTTTAGACAACATACTAGGAAAATAAAATCTTTCTAAAATATGGTCCTTGTTTTCTACGGCATTTCTATGGGCTCGCTTATGAGTCTCGATTATAATGTCTTCTTCTTCATCTTCAGATGTAATGTCCTCGACAAATTTTTGAGTATAACGTGCCTTATAATTAACGAAATGATTTGGATACAATTCTTGTATTTTTCCCATTACTGATTCCGGAGCTTTAATGCCATTTATAACCGAAGGATTGAGGTATCTGTCAAATACCGGCTCTGCAATGGTGTGCCTATGAAACCCAGGGAATATTATTTTAAACTGATATGATGAAATTTCCCCAATAATTAAGAAGATCTGATTTTTAAAGACGTTAATAGGGGCATCTACACTAGGTATTAAATTTTCAGATGAACTTTCGTCGCTGTGAACGGTACCGGTCAGAGTATTTATGCCAGAAGTCGGGGGTCTTGATAAGGCATCTGCAACTATGTTAGTGCTGCCTGGTTTATACCTTATTTCATGGTTGTATTCCTCAAGTATAGCTTTCCACCTTTTCATTTTCATATTACTATTTTTATTGCTAAGTGCATACGTTAGGGGCTGATGATCAGTGTAGATGATTACTTTTGATTTACCATATAGGTAGTTTCTAAGATTATCTAATGCCCAGACTATTGCTAACATTTCTCTCTCATTAGTGGCGTAAGACTCTTCTTCTTTTGAGAGAGCTCTTGAGATAAATGTTATAGGTCGACTTTCTTGGCTTCGCACAGCACCTATAGCTATATTTGAGGCATCGGTTGTTAAGTGAAATTCTTTTTCAAAATTTGGATAGGATAATATTACTTCCTCAGATATTAACGATTTTTTTATTGAGTCAATGGCTTTTTTTTCTTCCTCCTTCAGATGTAATTTGATTTTACTAGATTCATTTCTAAAAACCCTTCCGTTATTTCCTCTTAACAGGTTTGTTAAAGGTTTTGCCATTTCAGCGAATCCTTTTATAAACCGTCTGTAATAATTAAAAAGTCCCAGGAGTGAGCGAAGTTCTTTCAATGTATTAGGATATGGGAAGTTTATGATAGATTCTACTTTTTTGGGGTTTGTCTTGACCCCGTCAACCGATACTACAAATCCTAAGAATTCTAGTTCTTGTTTAAAAAACTCGCATTTATCTAACTGAACTTTCATGTTCGCTTTCTCTATAGTATGAAAGATTATATTAAGGTGATTAATATGATCCTCTTCAGTTTTGCTAAAAATTATGATATCATCTATGTAAACGTAGCATATTTTCCCTATAAAGTCGCGAAGGATGTCATCTAATGTTCTTTGGAATATTGCTGGTCCATTTTTTAGACCGAATGGGAGTCTAGTAAATTCATACTTCCCATTACATATAGAAAATTCAGTTTTTTCTCGATCCTCTTCTTTAAGTGGAATTTGGTGAAATCCACTTTTTAGGTCTATTACCGAAAATAATTTATTTCCTCCAAGATTAGACAGAACCTCTGTAATCTCGGGAATGGGATACTTGTCTGAAATTGTTATAGTATTTAACTTCCTATAGTCTATAACTACCCTATATTTCTTTTGACCAGAAGCATCTTCTTTCTTCGGTACCACCCATATGGGGGAATTGTATGGGGATCGAGACGGTTGTATAATTTCATCTCTTAGTAACTTCTTTATTTCCTTGTCAACGACTCCTCTTAAGGAAAGTGGGTAGGGATAATTTCTAGTGTACAGTGGGGTATCTGAAGTCGTTCTTATTTCAGCAACCACCTTTGTGGTATAAGTTAATTTTTCATCAGGATCTGTAAATAAGTTAGGATGTTTTTTTATAACTTCCCCTAAGTTTGTTGATTGCTCCTTAGTTAGGTGTCCTGTTCTTAATTCTATGTTGTTGACGTCTTGAAAGAAATGTTGAGATGTAGCTATTTTTCCAACATGTTTTATCCAAAAATAGTTCTCAGATGTGTAAATAACAGCGGATAATTCTCTCATGGAATCACTACCTAATATTGCATCAAATGTTTTTAATCCTGGCAAAAGGAAAAATTTTATGGGCTTTATTTTTGGTCCGAAAATACTTAAAAAAGTATGATGGGTTATTTTTATATTTTCGCTAACTGAATTTGCTGTAAAATGTCCTTGATTACCTATAGGATTCTCTACTAATTCGGGTTTAATGTAATTTTTATCCTTCCTGGGTCCAAAAGAATTTTTAACATTTTACCGTTCCTCGTTTTAGTTTTAAAGTATGGCAACGAGGAACTCCTTATGCAAAAAAATTAAGATCCGCATTAAAATCTTTATTGGAGTATTCATCCAAGATATTATCTGGTACTCCGATTTCATATTGATTGTTAGCAATATCTTCAACAAATTCATTTTCAATAGCATGAGAATAGTTTCCAAGCTCTGATTCATTACTTTCATTACCTTCTGGGACGCAGGAATCCCATCTTTCATCTATATGGTCGGATCTTTCTTCTCCTGTATTAATATGAAAATTTCTTTGAACCTTTGCTGGAACTTGGAATGATCCTGCTGCAGGTCTTTTGTTCGCAGGATTGAAAGGAGGCCTATTGGCGTAGTTTATTTGTCTTGTTTGCATGGAATGATCTATGTCCATAGGTTCAGATCGTTGAAAAGTCTGCTGACTTTTTGGAAAATTGGTTTGATATCCTGTATTCGGTGCAGAAAAATTTCTAAGTGGGTATGGGTTTTGAGTATAAAAACTATTTTGATATCCTGGATTTGGTGAAAAATTGTTTTGGAGTCCTGGATTTGGCAAAGGATAATTTCGTGGTTGATATGTCATTTGACCATTAAATGACTGCTGTACTGGTCTTGGAGGAAGTCGCGGTGGTAGTGGCGGTCCTGCAGTTCTACCTATATGAGTTAACTGTGGATAAAAATTTGTAAAAGGTCCTGCGTTATTTTTTCTTACATTTTCCATTCTCTGAGTATGTCCATATGTCTGATTCATACGGTAGTTCATATTATCCAGTTTAAGACATATGTGTAGCGCTTGAGGCAATGAGGACGGTTCTCTAACGCTTAGAAGTCTTGGAAGATCCCCTCTTAGGCCCCTTATAAATGTATCAAGGGCCTTATCTCGATAGGCGTTAGTCATTGCCAGCATACTACTATCGTCTAATTCTAGACAAGCAATCTTGTCCAAAATCAATGATAGATGCTGGTATACGGCTTGATAGTATTCCGTTATGGACTTTTGACCCTGTGTCATTGTAGATAGTTGGTATTCTAGGGTTCCTATGTCCCTCTTATCAGAATAATGCATCATAAGGCATTTTCTAATTCGAGGCCAATCTAAAGGGGTTCTGTAGGAATCAAGTGCCGTATCTGCTTCTCCTACTATTTTTGTTCTAATTGTATGCAAAATAGCATAATATTTACTTGTTCCCTTTAAATCTTTGAAAAGGTCTAATACCCTTTCAACGGATTTTCTCCAAGACCCAAACTCACCAGGTTTCCCTGAATATTCTCTAATAGTTTTAACAATATCAGGGATTTTTTCAAGTTCCTCATATTTTACAACACATATTGGGTGATCGCAATCCTCATCTAAACTTGAGTCTAATTTGAAAAATTCTGAAACTATAGCCTTGATTTCATCCCTCTGAGAGGAAGAAAATTTTGAAGTTGTACTCATGGCACTAAGTTTTTTTGTTAATTCATCAATTGATGTTTCTGCCATTATTTTTTTGAATTTTAGGAAAAAGGATTTTTAAGGATATTAAACAAATTCTTACCAAAAATAGCCTGCAATCATTTTTTGCTTGGAAATAGTTTTTTTTTTTTGGTTTCTTAATTTTTACTTTTTAACGATTTTTGTATTATTATTCACTATAATATAATTTTTTATTTTGTTAGTTAATATTTTGAAATTTGCCTTTCAATATTCTGTTTCAAATTTATCTTTTTTCTATTTTTTTACCAATTTCTGTATTCTTATTCACTATGATATAAATTTTATTTCGTTAATTTATATTTTTTAAACTTGCTTTTAAATATTCTTTTCAAATTTATCTTTTTTCTACTTTTTTAACAATTTCTGTATTCTTATTCACTATGATATAAATTTTATTTCGTTAATTTATATTTTTTAAACTTGCCTTTCAATATTCTTTTCAAATTTATCTTTTTTTTCTACTTCTTTAACAATTTTTGTATTCTTATTCACTTTAATATAATTTTATTTCCTTAGCTTATATTTTTAAAATTTGCTTTTCAATATTCTTTTTCAAATTATCTTTATTTTCCTCTTCTTAATTAATTGTTTAATTTCTTTGAACCTTTGCTGGAACTTGGAATGATCCTGCTGCAGGTCTTTTGTTCGCAGGATTGAAAGGAGGCCTATTGGCGTAGTTTATTTGTCTTGTTTGCATGGAATGATCTATGTCCATAGGTTCAGATCGTTGAAAAGTCTGCTGACTTTTTGGAAAATTGGTTTGATATCCTGTATTCGGTGCAGAAAAATTTCTAAGTGGGTATGGGTTTTGAGTATAAAAACTATTTTGATATCCTGGATTTGGTGAAAAATTGTTTTGGAGTCCTGGATTTGGCAAAGGATAATTTCGTGGTTGATATGTCATTTGACCATTAAATGACTGCTGTACTGGTCTTGGAGGAAGTCGCGGTGGTAGTGGCGGTCCTGCAGTTCTACCTATATGAGTTAACTGTGGATAAAAATTTGTAAAAGGTCCTGCGTTATTTTTTCTTACATTTTCCATTCTCTGAGTATGTCCATATGTCTGATTCATACGGTAGTTCATATTATCCAGTTTAAGACATATGTGTAGCGCTTGAGGCAATGAGGGCGGTTCTCTAACGCTTAGAAGTCTTGGAAGATCCCCTCTTAGGCCCCTTATAAATGTATCAAGGGCCTTATCTCGATAGGCGTTAGTCATTGCCAGCATACTACTATCGTCTAATTCTAGACAAGCAATCTTGTCCAAAATCAATGATAGATGCTGGTATACGGCTTGATAGTATTCCGTTATGGACTTTTGACCCTGTGTCATTGTAGATAGTTGGTATTCTAGGGTTCCTATGTCCCTCTTATCAGAATAATGCATCATAAGGCATTTTCTAATTCGAGGCCAATCTAAAGGGGTTCTGTAGGAATCAAGTGCCGTATCTGCTTCTCCTACTATTTTTGTTCTAATTGTATGCAAAATAGCATAATATTTACTTGTTCCCTTTAAATCTTTGAAAAGGTCTAATACCCTTTCAACGGATTTTCTCCAAGACCCAAACTCACCAGGTTTCCCTGAATATTCTCTAATAGTTTTAACAATATCAGGGATTTTTTCAAGTTCCTCATATTTTACAACACCTATTGGGTGATCGCAATCCTCATCTAAACTTGAGTCTAATTTGAAAAATTCTGAAACTATAGCCTTGATTTCATCCCTCTGAGAGGAAGAAAATTTTGAAGTTGTACTCATGGCACTAAGTTTTTTTGTTAATTCATCAATTGATGTTTCTGCCATTATTTTTTTGAATTTTAGGAAAAAGGATTTTTAAGGATATTAAACAAATTCTTACCAAAAATAGCCTGCAATCATTTTTTGCTTGGAAATAGTTTTTTTTTTTTGGTTTCTTAATTTTTACTTTTTAACGATTTTTGTATTATTATTCACTATAATATAATTTTTTATTTTGTTAGTTAATATTTTGAAATTTGCCTTTCAATATTCTGTTTCAAATTTATCTTTTTTCTATTTTTTTACCAATTTCTGTATTCTTATTCACTATGATATAAATTTTATTTCGTTAATTTATATTTTTTAAACTTGCTTTTCAATATTCTTTTCAAATTTATCTTTTTTCTACTTTTTTAACAATTTCTGTATTCTTATTCACAATGATATAAATTTTATTTCGTTAATTTATATTTTTTAAACTTGCCTTTCAATATTCTTTTCAAATTTATCTTTTTTTTCTACTTCTTTAACAATTTTTGTATTCTTATTCACTTTAATATAATTTTATTTCCTTAGCTTATATTTTTAAAATTTGCTTTTCAATATTCTTTTTCAAATTATCTTTATTTTCCTCTTCTTAATTAATTGTTTAATTTCTACTTTTTAATTTGTTATTCTTATTTATTTACTTTTCAATGTATGTTTCATTTCATTGTTTATAGTTTTTCACATTTTTAATTTCTTAATTCTATTTCTATTTTTCATTCTTTTTCTTAATTTTTAATTATTTTTCACATTCACTTTTGACTGCAGTTTTTTCAAATTTGTTCAATTTCTTGTTTGTTCTCTTAATGTTCTAATGTTTTTTACTTAAGCTACACCGCGGCCGCTGTCTTTTTACAGACTCCCGTTTCCGAATTTAATGGTACTAGGGCGCACCATTTCCGCGATCTATAAATTCAAACATTTGCGCGTTTTTATTTTTTTTTTTATTTTTTACGACTGGACCCCGGTCCTTGCTGCCACTACGGTGCAGACTTTGTAAGGATAAACGCGGAGGGGTCCCTGCTCGGGCGCCAGATAAAATAAAATAAATTATTTTATGTTTTTAAAAAAACCGGACGTGCGAACTGCACGTCTTACTTTATTGAGTAATAAATGGACACAAAACTTTTAACTTAATTTAATCATAATCCAAACCTAATTTTGCTGTATTCCCTCTACACGTGTAGTTTATTTAGCATTTCCCATAGTGAAATCCAACACTCCTCGTTGGCATATTAAATGAACTTATGCGAACACGTTTGTCCAGACGTTCACATGCAAACTAAGCAGATCATGTTGCGATATGGTGTGATGTTTGGACAGTGGTTTGAAGAAATATATTTGATGTTAACTTATATATTATGGGTCACGATATATTTGCTCTCATATGGACATGTGATTGATTTGACGAAGCTGACCCTTGTGTTTCATGAGACTTGGATGCTTCTGCACCTATCTTCGAAACGGAACTCGATATCGTCATATAAATTACATAGATTGTGTGTCAAAGTTTGCTTAACAAACGAAGTAAGAAACGAGACGGGAGATATTATGGGTCACGATATATTTGCTTTCATATGGACATGTGATTGATTTGACAAAGCTGACCCTTGTATTTCTTGAGACTTGGATGCTTCTGCATCTACCTTCAAAACGGAATTCGATATCGTCATATAAATTGCATGGATTGTGTGTCAACGTTTGCTTAACAATCGACGTAAGAAGCGAGACTGCAGATATTATGGGTCACGATATATTTGATCTCATATGGACATGTGATTGATTTGACAAAGCTGACCCATGTATTTCTTGAGACTTGGATGCTTCTGCATCTATCTTCGTCATATAAATTGCATGGATTGTGTGTCAAAATTTGCTTAACAAACGACGTAAGAAACGAGACTGTATATATTATGGGTCACGATATATTTGCTCTCATATGGACATGTGATTGATTTGACGAAGCTGACCCTTGTGTTTCATGAGACTTGGATGCTTCTGCACCTATCTTCGAAACGGAACTCGATATCGTCATATAAATTACATAGATTGTGTGTCAAAGTTTGCTTAACAAACGAAGTAAGAAACGAGACTGGAGATATTATGGGTCACGATATATTTGTTTCATATGGACATGTGATTGATTTGACAAAGCTGACCCTTGTATTTCTTGAGACTTGGATGCTTCTGCATCTACCTTCAAAACGGAAATCAATATCGTCATATAAATTGCATGGACTGTGTGTCAAAGTTTGCTTAACAAACGACGTAAGAAGCGAGACTGCAGATATTATGGGTCACGATATATTTGCTCTCGTATGGGCATTTGATTGATTTGACAAAGCTAACCTTTGTATTTCATGAGACTTGGATGCTTCTGCTTCTATCTTGGAAAGGGAATTCGATATCGTCATATAAAATGCATGGATTGTGTGTCAAAGTTTGCTTAACAAACGGGGTAACAAACGATGCTGCAGATATTATGGGTCACGATATATTTGCTCTTATATGGACATGTGATTGATTTGAGAAAGCTGACCCTTGTATTTCTTGAGACTTGGATGCTTCTGCATCTACCTTCAAAACGGAATTCGATATCGTCATATAAATTGCACAGATTGTGTGTCATAGTTTGCTTAACAAACGACGTAAGAAGCGAGACTGCAGATATTATGGGTCACGATATATTTGCTCTCATATGGACATGTGATTGATTTGACCCATGTATTTCATGAGACTTGGATGCTTCTGCATCTATCTTCGAGACGGAATTCGATATCGTCATATAAATTGCACGGATTGTGTGTCAAAGTTTGCTTAACAAACGACGTAAGAAGCGAGACTGCAGATATTATGGGTCACGATATATTTGCTCTCGTATGGGCATTTGATTGATTTGACAAAGCTAACCTTTGTATTTCATGAGACTTGGATGCTTCTGCTTCTATCTTGGAAAGGGAATTCGATATCGTCATATAAAATGCATGGATTGTGTGTCAAAGTTTGCTTAAGAAACGGGGTAACAAACGATGCTGCAGATATTATGGGTCACGATATATTTGCTCTCATATGGACATGTGATTGATTTGACAAAGCTGACCCTTGTATTTCTTGAGACATGGATGCTTCTGCATCTATCATCTAGACGGTATTCGATATCGTAATATAAATTGCACGGATTGTGTCAAAGTTTGCTTAACAAACGACGTAAGAAACGAGACGGCAGATATTATGAGTCACGATATATTTGCTCTCATATGGACATGTGATTGATTTGACAAAGCTGACCCATGTATTGTTTGAGACTTGGAAGCTTCTGCATCTATCTTCGAGACGGAATTCGATATCGTCATATAAATTGCATGGATTGTGTGTCAAAGTTTGCTTAACAAACGACGTAAGAACCGAGACTGCAGATATTATGGGTCACGATATATTTGCTCACATATGGACATGTGATTGATTTGACGAAGCTGACCCTTTTATTTATCTTCGAGACGGAATTCGATATCGTCATATAAATTGCACGGATTGTGTGTCAAAGTATGCTTAACAAACGATGGAAGAAATAAGACTGGAGATATTATGGGTCACGATATATTTGCTCTCATATGGACATGTGATTGATTTGACAAAGCTGACCCATGTATTGTTTGAGACTTGGATGCTTCTGCATCTATCTTCGAGACGGAATTCGATATCGTCATATAAATTGCATGGATTGTGTGTCAAAGTTAGCTTAACAAACGACGTAAGAAGCGAGGCGGCAGATATTATGGCCCCCGATATATTTGCTCTCATATGGACATGTGATTGATTTGACAAAGCTGACCCTTGTATTTCTTGAGACTTGGATGCTTCTGCATCTACCTTCAAAACGGAATTCGATATCGTCATATAAATTGCACAGATTGTGTGTCATAGTTTGCTTAACAAACGACGTAAGAAGCGAGACTGCAGATATTATGGGTCACGATTTATTTGCTCTCGTATGGGCATTTGATTGATTTGACAAAGCTAACCTTTGTATTTCATGAGACTTGGATGCTTCTGCTTCTATCTTGGAAAGGGAATTCGATATCGTCATATAAAATGCATGGATTGTGTGTCAAAGTTTGCTTAACAAACGGGGTAACAAACGATGCTGCAGATATTATGGGTCACGATATATTTGCTCTTATATGGACATGTGATTGATTTGAGAAAGCTGACCCTTGTATTTCTTGAGACTTGGATGCTTCTGCATCTACCTTCAAAACGGAATTCGATATCGTCATATAAATTGCACAGATTGTGTGTCATAGTTTGCTTAACAAACGACGTAAGAAGCGAGACTGCAGATATTATGGGTCACGATATATTTGCTCTCATATGGACATGTGATTGATTTGACCCATGTATTTCATGAGACTTGGATGCTTCTGCATCTACCTTCGAGACGGAATTCGATATCGTCATATAAATTGCACGGATTGTGTGTCAAAGTATGCTTAACAAACGATGGAAGAAATAAGACTGGAGATATTATGGGTCACGATATATTTGCTCTCATATGGACATGTGATTTATTTGACAAAGCTGACCCATGTATTGTTTGAGACTTGGATGCTTCTGCATCTATCTTCGAGACGGAATTCGATATCGTCATATAAATTGCATGGATTGTGTGTCAAAGTTAGCTTAACAAACGACGTAAGAAGCGAGGCGGCAGATATTATGGCCCCCGATATATTTGCTCTCATATGGACATGTGATTGATTTGACAAAGCTGACCCTTGTATTTCTTGAGACTTGGATGCTTCTGCATCTATCTTCGAAACGGAATTCGATATTGTCATATAAATTGCATTTATTGTGTGTTAATGTATGCTTAACAAACGACGTAAGAAGCGAGACTGCAGATATTATGGCCCCCGATATATTTGCTTTCATATGGACATGTGATTGATTTGACGAATCTGACCCTTGTATTTCATGAGAGTTGGATGCTTCTGCATCTATCTTACAAACGGAATTCAATATCGTCATATAAATTGCATGAATTGTGTGTCAACGTTTGCTTAACAATCGACGTAAGGAGCGAGACTGCAGATATTATGGGTCACGATATATTTGCTCTCATACGGACATGTGATTGATTTGACAAAGCTGACCTTTGTATTTCTTGAGGCATGGATGCTTCTGCATCTATCTTCGAAAGGGAATTCAATAACGTCATATAAATTGCATTGATTGTGTGTCATAGTTTGCTTAACAAACGACGTAAGAAGCGAGACTGCAGATATTATGGGCCACGATATATTTGCTCTCGTATGGGAATGTGATTGATTTGACGAAGCTGACCCTTGTATTGTTTGAGACTTGGATGCTTCTGCATCTATCTTCGAAACGGAATTCGATATTGTCATATAAATTGCATTGATTGTGTGTTAATGTATGCTTAACAAACGACGTAAGAAGCGAGACTGCAGATATTATGGGTCACGATATATTTGCTCTCATATGGGTTTGTGATTGATTTGACGAAGCTAACCCTTGTATTTCTTGAGACATGGATGCTTCTGCATCTATCTTCGATACGGAATTTGATATCGTCATATAAATTGCATTGATTGTGTGTCAAAGTTTGCTTAACAAACGACGTAAGAAGCGAGACTGCAGATATTATGGGTCACGATATATTTGCTCTCATATGGACATGTGATTGATTTGACAAAGCTGACCCTTGTATTTCTTGAGACTTGGATGCTTCTGCATCTATCTTCGAAACGGAATTCGATATTGTCATATAAATTGCATTGATTGTGTGTTAATGTATGCTTAACAAACGACGTAAGAAGCGAGACTGCAGATATTATGGGTCACGATATATTTGATCTCATATGGGCTTGTGATTGATTTGACGAAGCTAACCCTTGTATTTCTTGAGACATGGATGCTTCTGCATCTATCTTCGAGACGGAATTTGATATCGTCATATAAATTGCATTGATTGTGTGTCAAAGTTTGCTTAACAAACGACGTAAGAAGCGAGACTGCAGATATTATGGGCCACGATATATTTGCTCTCGTATGGGCATGTGATTGATTTGACGAAGCTGACCCTTGTATTGTTTGAGACTTGGATGCTTCTGCGTCTATCTTCGAGAAGGAATTCGATATCGTCATATAAATTGCATGGATTTTGTGTCAAAGTTTGCTTAACAAACGACGTAAGAAACGAGACTGCAGATATTATGGGCCACGATATATTTGCTCTCGTATGGGCATGTGATTGATTTGACGAAGCTGACCCTTGTATTGTTTGAGACTTGGATGCTTCTGCATCTATCTTCGAGACGGAATTCGATATCGTCATATAAATTGCATGGATTTTGTGTCAAAGTTTGCTTAACAAACGACGTAAGAAACGAGACTGCAGATATTATGGGTCACGATATATTTGCTCTCGTATGGGCATGTGATTGATTTGACAAAGCTGACCCATGTATTTCTTGAGACATGGATGCTTCTGCATCTATCTTCGAAACGGAATTCGATATCGCCATTTAAATTGCATGGATTGTGTGTCAAAGTTTGCTTAACAAACGAAGCGAGACTGTATATATTATGGGTCACGATATATTTGCTCTTATATGGACATGTGATTGATTTGACGAAGCTGACCCTTGTGTTTCATGAGACTTGGATGCTTCTGCATCTATCTTCGAGACGGAATTCGATATCGCCATATAAATTGCATGGATTTTGTTCAAAGTTTGCTTAACAAACGACGTAAGAAGCGAGACTGCAGATATTATGGGCCACGATATATTTGCTCTCGTATGGGCATGTGATTGATTTGACGAAGCTGACCCTTGTATTGTTTGAGACTTGGATGCTTCTGCATCTATCTTCGAGACGGAATTCGATATCTTCATATAAACTGCATGGATTTTGTGTCAAAGTTTGCTTAACAAACGACGTAAGAAGCGAGACTGCAGATATTATGGGTCACGATATATTTGCTCTCATATGGGCTTGTGATTGATTTGACGAAGCTAACCCTTGTATTTCTTGAGACATGGATGCTTCTGCATCTATCTTCGATACGGAATTTGATATCGTCATATAAATTGCATTGATTGTGTGTCAAAGTTTGCTTAACAAACGACGTAAGAAGCGAGACTACAGATATTATGGGTCACGATATATTTGCTCTCATATTGACATGTGATTGATTTGACAAAGCTGACCCTTGTATTTCTTGAGACTTGGATGCTTCTGCATCTATCTTCGAAACGGAATTCGATATTGTCATATAAATTGCATTGATTGTGTGTTAGGTTAGGTTAGGTTAGGTTATAGGATGCGCAGCTGCTGTAAAAAGGCAGCCACTCCACTCGGAGACCTTGTGGTCCATTGTGATCATCCTGTTTGTTGAGTTCGGATATTGTTGATCTTGATATTGTTGATATTGTCTGTTGTTTGGTGGTTCTGCATGTGGTACTGTGTGTGATGATGACTGTTAATGTGTGGTGATGTGATGATGTATGATGATTTTGCTGGTGTATATGTGATAGTGGTTGTGTAAGTGTGGTGTAATGGTGGATATTGCATCTATGGATTTGATGTGATGGCGTGTGGTTGTCTGCTCGACTGGATACCAGTTTGTTGTTGCTGGATAGGGGAGGAAGAGGTAGGAGAGGAAAAGACGGGTCGGGGGGGTATAGGAGAAGGATGAGGGAAGATAAAAGAAAGAAAAACAAGAGAGGTGTATTAGTTATTAAATAGACTAACATGCAGTTAAGTTTGTCTGCCCCATAGCCATTTAAGACCTCTACAGTATGCAAGCAGGACTGATGGGTCGAAAGAAGAGAGGTAGGAGAGCGATTCAATCATGTATGTGCCGAAGAGTCTGTATCTCCTGGCCGATAGTCTGGGGCACTGGCACAGTAAATGATCAATCGTCTCCGTCTCCTCTGCATCTTCACACAGCCTGCAATAATCACTGCTGCTAGTCTCCCATCTGCACGTCATTGATCTGATGTTGCAGTGGCCAGTAATGACCCCCACAACAACCCTGATCTCTGACTTGCATAGTGAGAGGAGGGAATCAGTTCTACGTGCCGAGATCTCCGGCCAGATTGACTTAGCCACCCGACAACCAGGTGCGTCTAGCCAAGTTCTTTTGGTTTTCTCAACGTGGAACCTTGTGAGTTTGTCAATAAAGTGACAAAGCGGGGGTCGCACTCCAACTTCCAGTTGTATATCGGTTGATTGCGAGCCTCGCCTTGCCAATTCATCCACAATCTCATTTCCCACTACACCGCAGTGACCAGGTACCCAACAAAGTCTTACTGGCACTCTGCAGGCTTTCAGAGCAGTTCTACAGTCTCGAACGATCCTAGATTTAATAGTGAAAGATCCTAGAGCTTTTAGCGCAGCCTGGCTATCTACATATATAGTAACCGCCCTGTCTGCTAGGTCTGTCCCCCCCACTAGTGCCTCTAAGGCCTTCAATACTGCAAAAACTTCTGCCTGGAAAACACTACAGTTGTCGTTAAGTTTGTACGAGTACCTGAAGTTCAGTTCGTCTGAGTACACTCCAGCACCCGTGCATTCTTCCATCTTAGACCCGTCAGTGAAGATGGATAGGCTATCGGGTATTGGTCTGCACTGAACCCATGCGTCCCTATTGGGAATTAAGACGTCAGGTATATTGAAGTCAAGAGACGGTGAGATATAGTCAGTCTCTCCCCCTCTGTCACCAATCTCTACCTGACTAATAAACCGCCGCAGAACAGATGCATGGCCAGCCATTGAGCAACGCCACATGTCAAGTTCCCTAAGCCTCAAAGCACACCTGGAGGCCTGATGCTGAGCCAAAATGTCCAAAGGTTGAACATTTAAAACAGCATTCAGCGCCATTTGAGGAGTGCTTTTGATAGCTCCAGTAATGAGAATTGACGCGGCACGTTGCACATTGGTTAGCTTTGAAAGATTTGTTTTTATACTAAGTGAGTGCCACCACACTAGACAACCATAGGTTAGAATGGGGCAAACCACAGTATTATACAACCAGTGTATAATGTGTGGTTTTAAGCCCAAGCTCCTTCCTATGGTGTTCTTACAGGAATATAGTGCAATTAAACCTCTTTTAGCTCTCTCCTCGGTGTTCCTTTTCCATAGGAGCCTATGGTCCAGTATCACTCCAAGGTACTTAGCTTCAGTGGAGAGGTTTAATTGCACCCCATCCAGAGTTGGTGGAACAAACTCAGCAGTATTCCTCTTTCTGGTGAATAGTACCAACTCTGTCTTCGCCGGATTCACACCAAGTCCATTTTGGTGGGCCCAGCGTGAGAGCTTTACTAAGGCACCTTGCATTAGGTCGGACAGCGTTGATAGAAATTTCCCGCTGATTAGAATAACTACATCATCAGCGTAGGCGACTACTTTGGTTTTTAACCTGTCAAATTCTAAAAGTATCCCGTTCAGTACCAGAAGCCACAACAGGGGTGATAGGACTCCTCCCTGTGGCGTGCCCCTGGTGACCGACTTCTTAATTGAACTCTCTCCTAAATTTGAATTGATAATTCTACTCTCGAGCATTCCATCTATCCAATTGATTAGAATTGAGGGGACACCTAGTGATTCTAGAGCAGAGTGGATAGACTCAAGTTTCACGTTGTTAAACGCACCTTCTATGTCCAAGAAAGCAGCTAAAGTGAAGCTCGAGTCATCCATGTTCTTCTCTATATATCCCACGACCTCGTGTAACGCTGTGTCTGTAGATTTCCCTTTTACGTAGGCATGTTGTGAATTGCTTACAAGGTCATTATTTATATAAGATCTAATTTCCAAATCTAGTAGCCTTTCCAAAGTTTTAAGTAGAAAGGAGGAAAGACTTATCGGCCTATAGTCCTTTGGTAAGGTGTGACTAGGTTTCCCAGCTTTGGGGATGTAGATCACCGTCACCTCTTTCCATATCGCCGGTATGTGCGACAGCAGAATGCAAGCCCTAAAAATCTTCCTTAATATAGATATCAACACTCGAGGCGCGTTATGAAGCATCGCAGGGATGATACCGTCAGGTCCAGGGGATTTATAGGGTTGAAAAGTACTGATCGCCCAAGAGATTCTGGGATTACTTATTGCACCATCAACAAGATCACACTCTGCTGTGTTGAAGCTTCTGCTCGCATCTTCACTAGGTCGACACGTGCTTGCATCTTGACAGCCAGGAAAGTGTGTACTTGCCAACAGGTTTAGAGTCTCAAGAGCTGAGTTAGTCCAGGTGCCCTCGTTTCGCTTAATGCTTCCAATGGTTTTCGGGTCCTTTGAAATCACCTTGCGAAATCTTGCTGCTGCATTAACTCCCTCTATGGACTCACTAAATCTAACCCAAGAGTCTCTCTTAGCTTTCCTAACCTCGCTTTTGTACTTATTGAAAGATGCTCTATAGAGATCCCAATCAGTACTGAGTTTGGTCCTACTAGCTTTGTTATATGCCTTTCTACTGGTTTTCCTCAGATCGTGTAAATCTTTGTTCCACCAGACGGGCTGAGCTTTCCTACCAGGATACGTTAGTGGGCAGGACATCTCATAGCAATCCCTCAGAATCTTTGTGAGATTTTCCACCTGATTGTCAATTTCCCCTACTGTGCGAGGTTCTGGAGCTTCACACAGCCTGGAAGTTGTAAGGGAATGGAAAAAGTCCCAGTTTGTTCTTCTCGGATTTCTATGAGGCGGTTGCCGCTTACTTCTATAAGAGACATGAAAGTGTATCGCTCTGTGGTCCGAAAAGGAGCACTCCTCCGATACTCTCCAGTCAGTTATAGAAGTATCTTCCATATTTGTAAGGGTTAGATCTATCACCTCCTCCCTTACCCTATTATGGAAAGTGGCGGTATTTCCCCTATTACATACTCGAAGATTATTAGTTAAAATAAAATCGAATACGGACTCACCCCTTGAGTTTGTATTGCTGCTGTGATGAGCATTTGCATCACAGCCCACTATCAAGTTTGCATTACTCATCGTCTCCTCCACTAGCTTCCGCAACAGTATACCGGGTGGGTTGGGTTCCTCGTACGGCATGTAGACTGAGGCCAGCACCAAGGCTCTTCCAGAGCCTACTTCTAACCTCACTGCAGTCGTGTCACCATCACTGTAATTATAGAGTTGAATAAGGTTTAAACTTTTCTTGGCTACAATACAGCTTCTTACCTTCTCGCCATTAGATGCAGAGAATATAGAGTAGCGCCCATCATTTAGTCCAGAAACCCTATTCTTATGAAGATAGGGCTCCTGGACTAAAGCGATGTCTACTTCGGTTTTTGTGAGGGAGAGGAGAAGTTCAGCAGCCGCAGCCCTGCAGTGGTGCAGATTGATCTGCACAACGCGGAGCCCTTGCTGCTGAGCTTCTCTACTGTGGCTTCGAGACTCGGAACCGAAGCCAACCAGAGCCGAAGTACAGCTCTCCCTCACAATCCCTAATGTAGTCCGCGCTTTCATTATCCATGGTGAACTTCATCACCGCACCAGCTCCTTCTTTAGTGGAGTTGATAAACCTCCAGCTAGCAGTAGAGAGACCTCTGTTCTGCCTCTGGATCATTTTCAGCACCTCCGCAACCTCCTGATCCGGGGGTGGCACCCAGGCTGTGGCTGACGCTCTGCGAGGTATCTCACTAGTAGGCACCGCGGCTAGCTTGCAACCTTCCCAGAGTGCGCCCGAGCCATCAACCGTTCGTATGAGATAATCTTTCGATTTCTCATCCTGACAGCCGATGACCTTGACACCTCTGATATAGGTTGCCTTGCCAAAGCCCGTCATACTTGCGTCCGCCTCGTCAGAGGTTATGGCCTTCCTCAGTAGACGTTCAACCAGCAACCAATGATCATCACTGATCCAACCTTCCGGATCAGACCTATCAATGATTGCTATTTGAACATCCCTTGAGGCCAGCTTCCTCCGGGTCCTCGCTGGTTTTGATGTCCCACCAGCAGATGACTGCTGGGGAGCCGGACTGGAGCTTCCTTTGCAGGACCTCTCCTGTTCAACCCCAGTTGCCGTCTGCTGGGCGGCCACCTTAGCAAGAGTGGGAGGATGGTTGGTCTGATGTCGGTCCAGCATCCTCTTGGCTGTTGGCTGTGGATCCTCCGAAGACCTGACCCGCTTTACGCATGACTGCTGCGGAGAGGTCTTTGGTCTACCACTGGCCTGCCTAGAGGTTGAAGGGCCGTCCGTCACTCCAGCCATTCTACCAGTTGCGCCACCGGCGATCCTCACTCCTCCATCACTTAAGGAGCAGGGCTTCTTGGGATCCTTCGACGCCTCAGTTGCCTGTTTACCAGGCCTCTGCATCGTCGAGGTTCGCAAGAGGTCGCTGCTTCTATTTACCCCGACAGAAGAGGGGGCAGTCACCGACGAGGCAGATGCATTCGGAGTCGCCTTGAGTATCTGCGTTGTCCCTGACTGTCCCTTTTTCTGTTCCGACGGCAAGACGGTTGGTGCCTTTGAGGACATCAGCCGTCTTGCTGTTTCCAGGGTCGAGGGCATCCTTCTGCCCGTCTCCGCCGCTGACACCATCGGTGTCTGCAAGGAGTCCGAACAGCCTGATACTCCCGGTTTGGGTAGGTTACCCGGAACGACTGCACCCTTGACAGCCGTTGGGCTGGAGGGGTCAGCCGTTCCAGGAGTTGGAATTTGATTAACCGGAACGTGGATCTTCTCCATATGAGGGTACCTACGCTCAAGTCTCCTCATAACTCGAAGCCTCACTCCGATTAATCGAAATTCGTCCTGACTTATGTCAGTGGCTTCTTTGCCAACAAATTTGTTGCAGTACTTAGCGGCTCTTTTATATTCATGCCGATCCTTCTTCTCCTTGGCCTTCTCGCTCTTGTTGGTAGAGGTCGTGTTAGAGGGGGTCGCTTCCTCCATCACGGCTTCTTCCTCCATGGCGTCCTGCCTCGGAAGAAAAGGCTTATCGGTACCGACCGATGTAACATCCCGTAGAGGAGTTGGACCTGCTGTGGTAAGGTTCGAGGTCCCTCCTTGGGCCGAGGAAGGCGCTTCCTGGGATGTCCGAGATGGAATCACAGTAACGTCCATCTCTTCATCCGACATGAGGGAGTCGTCTTCCCAGTTCCAAGGGGGGAGGCTCTCCTGGCTCAATCTGCAGGTCTCTCTCTGCTCTATGAGATCAAGCAATTCCCTGCTTTGGTTCAGAATGTCTTGACTTACTCTGTCCATCGTCAAGGTCGTCGGGGTCACGTCCCCACCCAGGGATTCTTGAGGTCCTAGAGTCGCATTTGGTAGTGCGGCATTGTCCGTGGTCATAGCTGGGGTCGATAACGAGGGGAGATTGGTTTGGGTTGTTTTGGGTTTATTTAGTACAGATTCATTCATAGGGGAACGTTTACTGGGGGATTTGAGGACAGGTCATGGCATAGCCCTCCATTACCATGACTAGGGCGCTGGTTACTCGCTGAGGTGCCCAGGTATCACGCGAGGCTCCGTTCGAATACAGTTGGTACCCTAACTGCAAACCTTGAGAACACCGATGGGCACGAGGTCGCTTAACACCCCGGTGTTAGGGGATCCCTTTTGAGGCAAGAGATCAGAAACCTGGAATAACCTTTGGTCGTTCACAACTTCCTATTTCTCAGGCAGTACGCTTCAGGTATATAGAACTATATACCTAAGGCATATTGCTCGGAAGAGGAAATTTGCGAACTTAAGCCCCTACATCGCTTCAAGATTGTTATTCCCGGTAATGTATGCTTAACAAACGACGTAAGAAGCGAGACTGCAGATATTATGGGTCACGATATATTTGCTCTCATATGGGCTTGTGATTGATTTGACGAAGCTAACCCT
This sequence comes from Musca autumnalis, assembly GCF_047663935.1. NCBI lineage: Eukaryota > Metazoa > Arthropoda > Insecta > Diptera > Muscidae > Musca > Musca autumnalis. The sequence goes on from NW_027411769.1 coordinate 133,708, forward strand.
TGTATTTCTTGAGACATGGATGCTTCTGCATCTATCTTCGAGACGGAATTTGATATCGTCATATAAATTGCATTGATTGTGTGTCAAAGTTTGCTTAACAAACGACGTAAGAAGCGAGACTGCAGATATTATGGGCCACGATATATTTGCTCTCGTATGGGCATGTGATTGATTTGACGAAGCTGACCCTTGTATTGTTTGAGACTTGGATGCTTCTGCGTCTATCTTCGAGACGGAAATCGATATCGTCATATAAATTGCATGGATTTTGTGTCAAAGTTTGCTTAACAAACGACGTAAGAAACGAGACTGCAGATATTATGGGCCACGATATATTTGCTCTCGTATGGGCATGTGATTGATTTGACGAAGCTGACCCTTGTATTGTTTGAGACTTGGATGCTTCTGCATCTATCTTCGAGACGGAATTCGATATCGTCATATAAATTGCATGGATTTTGTGTCAAAGTTTGCTTAACAAACGACGTAAGAAACGAGACTGCAGATATTATGGGTCACGATATATTTGCTCTCGTATTGATTTGACAAAGCTGACCCATGTATTTCTTGAGACATGGATGCTTCTGCATCTATCTTCGAAACGGAATTCGATATCGCCATTTAAATTGCATGGATTGTGTGTCAAAGTTTGCTTAACAAACGAAGCGAGACTGTATATATTATGGGTCACGATATATTTGCTCTTATATGGACATGTGATTGATTTGACGAAGCTGACCCTTGTGTTTCATGAGTCTTGGATGCTTCTGCATCTATCTTCGAGACGGAATTCGATATCGCCATATAAATTGCATGGATTTTGTGTCAAAGTTTGCTTAACAAACGACGTAAGAAACGAGACTGCAGATATTATGGGTCACGATATATTTGCTCTCGTATGGGCATGTGATTGATTTGACGAAGCTGACCCTTGTATTGTTTGAGACTTGGATGCTTCTGCATCTATCTTCGAGACGGAATTCGATATCGTCATATAAATTGCATGGATATTGTGTCAAAGTTTGCTTAACAAACGACGTAAGAAACGAGACTGCAGATATTATGGGCCACGATATATTTGCTCTCATACGGACATGTGATTGATTTGACAAAGCTGACCTTTGTATTTCTTGAGACATGGATGCTTCTGCATCTATCTTCGAAAGGGAATTCAATATCGTCATATAAATTGCATTGATTGTGTGTCAAAGTTTGCTTAACAAACGACGTAAGAAGCGAGACTGCAGATGTTATGGGCCACGATATATTTGCTCTCATACGGACATGTGATTGATTTGACAAAGCTGACCTTTGTATTTCTTGAGACATGGATGCTTCTGCATCTATCTTCGAAAGGGAATTCAATATCGTCATATAAATTGCATTGATTGTGTGTCAAAGTTTGCTTAACAAACGACGTAAGAAGCGAGACTGCAGATATTATGGGCCACGATATATTTGCTCTCGTATGGGAATGTGATTGATTTGACGAAGCTGACCCTTGTATTGTTTGAGACTTGGATGCTTCTGCGTCTATCTTCGAGACGGAATTCGATATCGTCATATAAATTACACGGATTTTCTGTCAAAGTTTGCTTAACAAACGACGTAAGAAACGAGACTGCAGATATTATGGGTCACGATATATTTGCTCTCGTATGTGATTGATTTGACGAAGCTGACCCTTGTATTTCTTGAGACTTGGATGCTTCTGCATCTATCTTCGAAACGGAATTCGATATTGTCATATAAATTGCATTGATTGTGTGTTAATGTATGCTTAACAAACGACGTAAGAAGCGAGATTGCAGATATTATGGGTCACGATATATTTGGCTCTCATATGGGCTTGTGATTGATTTGACGAAGCTAACCCTTGTATTTCTTGAGACATGGATGCTTCTGCATCTATCTTCGATACGGAATTTGATATCGTCATATAAATTGCATTGATTGTGTGTCAAAGTTTGCTTAACAAACGACGTAAGAAGCGAGACTGCAGATATTATGGGTCACGATATATTTGCTCTCGTATGGGCATGTGATTGATTTGACGAAGCTGACCCTTGTATTGTTTGAGACTTGGATGCTTCTGCATCTATCTTCGAGACGGAATTCGATATCGTCATATAAATTGCATGGATTTTGTGTCAAAGTTTGCTTAACAAACGACGTAAGAAGCGAGACTGCAGATATTATGGGTCACGATATATTTGCTCTCATATGGGCTTGTGATTGATTTGACGAAGCTAACCCTTGTATTTCTTGAGACATGGATGCTTCTGCATCTATCTTCGATACGGAATTTGATATCGTCATATAAATTGCATTGATTGTGTGTCAAAGTTTGCTTAACAAACGACGTAGAAGCGAGACTGCAGATATTATGGGTCACGATATATTTGCTCTCATATGGACATGTGATTGATTTGACAAAGCTGACTCTTGTATTTCTTGAGACTTGGATGCTTCTGCATCTATCTTCGAAACGGAATTCGATATTGTCATATAAATTGCATTGATTGTGTGTTAATGTATGCTTAACAAACGAAGTAAGAAGCGAGACTGCAGATATTATGGGTCACGATATATTTGCTCTCATATGGGCTTGTGATTGATTTGACGAAGCTAACCCTTGTATTCCTTGAGACATGGATGCTTCTGCATCTATCTTCGAGACGGAATTTGATATCGTCATATAAATTGCATTGATTGTGTGTCAAAGTTTGCTTAACAAACGACGTAAGAAGCGAGACTGCAGATATTATGGGCCACGATATATTTGCTCTCGTATGGGCATGTGATTGATTTGACGAAGCTGACCCTTGTATTGTTTGAGACTTGGATGCTTCTGCGTCTATCTTCGAGACGGAATTCGATATCGTCATATAAATTGCATGGATTTTGTGTCAAAGTTTGCTTAACAAACGACGTAAGAAACGAGACTGCAGATATTATGGGTCACGATATATTTGCTCTCGTATGGGCATGTTGATTTGACGAAGCTGACCCTTGTATTGTTTGAGACTTGGATGCCTCTGCATCTATCTTCGAGACGGAATTCGATATCGTCATATAAATTGCATGGATTTTGTGTCAAAGTTTGCTTAACAAACGACGTAAGAAACGAGACTGCAGATATTATGGGTCACGATATATTTGCTCTCATATGGACATGTGATTGATTTGACAAAGCTGACCCTTGTATTTCTTGAGACATGGATGCTTCTGCATCTATCTTCGAGACGGAATTCGATATCGTCATATAAATTGCATTGATTGTGTGTCGAAGTATGCTTATCAAACGACGTAAGAAGCGAGACGGCAGATATTATTCGTCACGATATATTTGCTCTCATATGGACATGTGATTGATTTGACAAAGCTGACCCTTGTATTTCATGAGACATGGATGCTTCTGCATCTATCTTCGAGACGGAATTCGATATAGTCATATAAATTGCATGGATTGTGTGCCAAAGTATGCCGAACAAACGACGTAAGAAGCGAGACTGCAGATATTATGGGTCACGATATATTTGCTCTCATATGGGCTTGTGATTGATTTGACGAAGCTAACCCTTGTATTTCTTGAGACATGGATGCTTCTGCATCTATCTTCGAAAGGGAATTTGATATCGTCATATAAATTGCATGGATTTTGGGTCAAAGGTTGCTTAACAAACGACGTAAGAAACGAGACTGCAGATATTATGGGTCACGATATATTTGCTCTCGTATGGGCATGTGATTGATTTGACGAAGCTGACTCTTGTATTTCTTGAGACTTGGATGCTTCTGCATCTATCTTCGAAACGGAGAAGCGAGACTGCAGATATTATGGGTCGCGATATATTTGCTCTCGCATGGGCATGTGATTGATTTGACGAAGCTGACCCTTGTATTGTTTGAGACTTGGATGCTTCTGCATCTATCTTCGAGACGGAATTCGATATCTTCATATAAATTGTATTGATTTTGTGTCAGAGTTTGCTTAACAAACGACGTAAGAAGCGAGACTGCAGATATTATGAGTCACGATATATTTGCTCTCATATGGGCATGTGATTGATTTGACAAAGCTGACCCTTGTATTTCTTGAGACATGGATTCTTCTGCATCTATCTTCGAGACGGAATTCGATATCGTCGTATAAATTGCATGGATTGTGTGTCAAAGTTTGCTTAACAAACGACGTAAGGAGCGAGACTGCAGATATTATGGGTCACGATATATTTGCTCTCGTATGGGCATGTGATTGATTTGACAAAGCTGACCCATGTATTGCTTGAGACTTGGATGCTTCTGCATCTATCTTCGAGACGGAACTCGATATCGTCATATAAATTGCACGGATTGTGTGTCAAAGTATGCTTGACAAACGATGGAAGAAATAAGACTGAAGATATTATGGGTCACGAAATATTTGCTCTCATATGGACATGTGATTGATTTCACAAAGCTGACCCTTGTATTTCTTGAGACTTGGATGCTTCTGCATCTATCTTCGAGACGGAATTCGATATCGTCATATAAATTACATTGATTGTGTGTCAAAGTTTACTTAACAAACGACGTAAGAAACGAGACTGCAGATATTATGGGTCACGATATATTTGCTCTCATATGGACATGTGATTGATTTGACGAAGCTGACCCATGTATTTCTTGAGACATGGATGCTTCTGCATCTATCTTCGAAACGGAATTCGATATCGCCATTTAAATTGCATGGATTGTGTGTCAAAGTTTGCTTAACAAACGAAGCGAGACTGTAGATATTATGGGTCACGATATATTTGCTCTCATATGGACATGTGATTGATTTGACGAAGCTGACCCTTGTGTTTCATGAGACTTGGATGCTTCTGCATCTATCTTCGAGACGGAATTCGATATCGCCATATAAATTGCATGGATTTTGTGTCAAAGTTTGCTTAACAAACGACGTAAGAAGCGATACTGCAGATATTATGGGCCACGATATATTTGCTCTCGTATGGGCATGTGATTGATTTGACGAAGCTGACCCTTGTATTGTTTGAGACTTGGATGCTTCTGCATCTATCTTTGAGACGGAATTCGATATCTTCATATAAATTGCATGGATTTTGTGTCAAAGTTTGCTTAACAAACGACGTAAGAAACGAGACTGCAGATATTATGGGTCACGATATATTTGCTCTCGTATGGGCATGTGATTGATTTGACGAAGCTGACCCTTGTATTGTTTGAGACTTGGATGCTTCTGCATCTATCTTCGAGACGGAATTCGATATCGTCATATAAATTGCATGGATATTGTGTCAAAGTTTGCTTAACAAACGACGTAAGAAACGAGACTGCAGATATTATGGGTCACGATATATTTGCTCTCGTATGGGCATGTGATTGATTTGACAAAGCTGACCCATGTATTTCTTGAGACATGGATGCTTCTGCATCTGTCTTCGAAACGGAATTCGATATCGCCATTTAAATTGCATGGATTGTGTGTCAAAGTTTGCTTAACAAACGAAGCGAGACTGCAGATATTATGGGTCACGATATATTTGATCTCATATGGACATGTGATTGATTTGACAAAGCTGACCCTTGTATTTCTTGAGACATGGATGCTTCTGCATCTATCTTCGAGACGGAATTCGATATCGTCATATAAATTGCATGGATTGTGTGCCAAAGTATGCCGAACAAACGACGGAAGAAACAAGACTGCAGATATTATGGGTCACGATATATTTGCTCTCATATGGGCTTGTGATTGATTTGACGAAGCTAACCCTTGTATTTCTTGAGACATGGATGCTTCTGCATCTATCTTCGAAAGCGAATTTGATATCGTCATATAAATTGCATTGATTGTGTGTCAAAGTTTGCTTAACAAACGACGTAAGAAGCGAGACTGCAGATATTATGGGCCACGATATATTTGCTCTCGTATGGGCATGTGATTGATTTGACGAAGCTGACCCTTGTATTGTTTGAGACTTGGATGCTTCTGCATCTATCTTCGAGACGGAATTCGATATCGTCCTATAAATTGCATGGATTTTGGGTCAAAGTTTGCTTAACAAACGACGTAAGAAACGAGACTGCAGATATTATGGGTCACGATATATTTGCTCTCGTATGGGCATGTGATTGATTTGACGAAGCTGACCCTTGTATTTCTTGAGACTTGGATGCTTCTGCATCTATCTTCGAAACGGAGAAGCGAGACTGCAGATATTATGGGTCACGATATATTTGCTTTCGTATGGGCATGTGATTGATTTGACGAAGCTGACCCTTGTATTGTTTGAGACTTGGATGCTTCTGCATCTATCTTCGAGACGGAACTCGATATCGTCATATAAATTGCACGGATTGTGTGTCAAAGTATGCTTGACAAACGGTGGAAGAAATAAGACTGAAGATATTATGGGTCACGAAATATTTGCTCTCATATGGACATGTGATTGATTTCACAAAGCTGACCCTTGTATTTCTTGAGACTTGGATGCTTCTGCATCTATCTTCGAGACGGAATTCGATATCGTCATATAAATTACATTGATTGTGTGTCAAAGTTTACTTAACAAACGACGTAAGAAACGAGACTGCAGATATTATGGGTCACGATATATTTGCTCTCATATGGACATGTGATTGATTTGACGAAGCTGACCCATGTATTTCTTGAGACATGGATGCTTCTGCATCTATCTTCGAAACGGAATTCGATATCGCCATTTAAATTGCATGGATTGTGTGTCAAAGTTTGCTTAACAAACGAAGCGAGACTGCAGATATTATGGGTCACGATATATTTGATCTCATATGGACATGTGATTGATTTGACAAAGCTGACCCTTGTATTTCTTGAGACATGGATGCTTCTGCATCTATCTTCGAGACGGAATTCGATATCGTCATATAAATTGCATTGATTGTGTGTCAAAGTATGCTTATCAAACGACGTAAGAAGCGAGACGGCAGATATTATTCGTCACGATATATTTGCTCTCATATGGACATGTGTTTGATTTGACAAAGCTGACCCTTGTATTTCATGAGACATGGATGCTTCTGCATCTATCTTCGAGACGGAATTCGATATCGTCATATAAATTGCATGGATTGTGTGCCAAAGTATGCCGAACAAACGACGGAAGAAACAAGACTGCAGATATTATGGGTCACGATATATTTGCTCTCATATGGGCTTGTGATTGATTTGACGAATCTAACCCTTGTATTTCTTGAGACATGGATGCTTCTGCATCTATCTTCGAAAGGGAATTTGATATCGTCATATAAATTGCATTGATTGTGTGTCAAAGTTTGCTTAACAAACGACGTAAGAAGCGAGACTGCAGATATTATGGGCCACGATATATTTGCTCTCGTATGGGCATGTGATTGATTTGACGAAGCTGACCCTTGTATCTATCTTCGAAAGGGAATTCAATATTGTCATATAAATTGCATGGATTGTGTGTCAAAGTTTGCTTAGCAAACGACGTGAGAAGCGAGACTGGAGATATTATGGGTCACGATATATTTGCTCTCATATGGACAGGTGATTGATTTGACAAAGCTAACCCTTGTATTTCATGAGAGTTGGATGCTTCTGCATCTATCTTAAAAACGGAATTCGATATCGTCATATAAATTGCATGGACTGTGTCAAAGTTTGCTTAACAAACGACGTAAGAAACGAGACTGTATATATTATGGGTCACGATATATTTGCTCTCATATGGACATGTGATTGATTTGACGAAGCTGACCCTTGTATTTCATGAGACTTGGATGCTTCTGCATCTATCTTCGAAACGGAATTCGATATCGTCATATAAACTGCATGGATTGTGTGTCAAAGTTTGCTTAACAAACGACGTAAGAAACGAGACTGCATATATTATGGGTCACGATATATTTGCTCTCATATGGACATGTGATTGATTTGACAAATGTATTTCTTGAGACATGGATGCTTCTGCATCTATGTTCGAAACGGAATTTGATATCGCCATTTAAATTGCATGGATTGTGTGTCAAAGTTTGCTTAACAAACGAAGCGAGACTGCAGATATTATGGGTCACGATATATTTGATCTCATTTGGACATGTGATTGATTTGACAAAGCTGACCCATGTATTTCTTGAGACATGGATGCTTCTGCATCTATCTTCGAAACGGAATTCGATATCGCCATTTAAATTGCATGGATTGCGTGTCAAAGTTTGCTTAACAAACGAAGCGAGACTGTATATATTATGGGTCACGATATATTTGCTCTCATATGGACATGTGATTGATTTGACGAAGCTGACCCTTGTGTTTCATGAGACTTGGATGCTTCTGCATCTATCTTCGAAACGGAACTCGATATCGTCATATAAATTATATAGATTGTGTGTCAAAGTTTGCTTAACAAACGAAGCGAGACTGTATATATTATGGGTCACGATATATTTGCTCTCATATGGACATGTGATTGATTTGACGAAGCTGACCCTTGTGTTTCATGAGACTTGGATGCTTCTGCATCTATCTTCGAAACGGAACTCGATATCGTCATATAAATTATATAGATTGTGTGTCATAGTTTGCTGAACAAACGACGTAAGAAGCGAGACTGCAGACATTATGGGTCACGATATATTTGCTCTCATATGGACATGTGATTAATTTGACCCATGTATTTCATGAGACTTGGATGCTTCTGCATCTATCTTCGAGACGGAATTCGATATCGTCATATAAATTGCACGGATTGTGTGTCAAAGTTTGCTTAACAAACGACGTAAGAAGCGAGACTGCAGATATTATGGGTCACGATATATTTGCTCTCGTATGGGCATTTGATTGATTTGACAAAGCTAACCTTTGTATTTAATGAGACTTGGATGCTTCTGCTTCTATCTTGGAAAGGGAATTCGATATCGTCATATAAAATGCATGGATTGTGTGTCAAAGTTTGCTTAACAAACGGGGTAACAAACGATGCTGCAGATATTATGGGTCACGATATATTTGCTCTCATATGGACATGTGATTGATTTGACAAAACTGACCCTTGTATTTCTTGAGACATGGAAGCTTCTGCATCTATCATCTAGACGGTATTTGATATCGTCATATAAATTGCACGGATTGTGTGTCAAAGTTTGCTTAACAAACGACGTAAGAAACGAGACGGCAGATATTATGAGTCACGATATATTTGCTCACATATGGACATGTGATTGATTTGACGAAGCTGACCCTTTTATTTCTTGAGACATGGATGCTTCTGCATCTATCTTCGAGACGGAATTCGATATCGTCATATAAATTGCACGGATTGTGTGTCAAAGTATGCTTAACAAACGATGGAAGAAATAAGACTGGAGATATTATGGGTCACGATATATTTGCTCTCATATGGACATGTGATTGATTTGACAAAGCTGACCCATGTATTGTTTGAGACTTGGATGCTTCTGCATCTATCTTCGAGACGGAATTCGATATCGTCATATAAATTGCATGGATTGTGTGTCAAAGTTAGCTTAACAAACGACGTAAGAAGCGAGGCGGCAGATATTATGGCCCCCGATATATTTGCTCTCATATGGACATGCGATTGATTTGACAAAGCTGACCCTTGTATTTCTTGAGACTTGGATGCTTCTGCATCTATCTTCGAAACGGAATTCGATATTGTCATATAAATTGCATTGATTGTGTGTTAATGTATGCTTAACAAACGACGTAAGAAGCGAGACTGCAGATATTATGGCCCCCGATGTATTTGCTTTCATATGGACATGTGATTGATTTGACGAATCTGACCCTTGTATTTCATGAGAGTTGGATGCTTCTGCACCTATCTTACAAACGGAATTCAATATCGTCATATAAATTGCATGAATTGTGTGTCAACGTTTGCTTAACAATCGACGTAAGGCGCGAGACTGCAGATATTATGGGTCACGATATATTTGCTCTCATACGGACATGTGATTGATTTGACAAAGCTGACCTTTGTATTTCTTGAGACATGGATGCTTCTGCATCTATCTTCGAAAGGGAATTCAATTACGTCATATAAATTGCATTGATTGTGTGTCAAAGTTTGCTTAACAAATGACGTAAGAAGCGAGACGGCAGATATTATGGGCCACGATATATTTGCTCTCATATGGACATGTGATTGATTTGAGAAAGCTGACCTTTGTATTTCTTGAGACATGGATGCTTCTGCATCTGTCTTCGAAACGGAATTCGATATCGCCATTTAAATTGCATGGATTGTGTGTCAAAGTTTGCTTAACAAACGAAGCGAGACTGCAGATATTATGGGTCACGATATATTTGATCTCATATGGACATGTGATTGATTTGACAAAGCTGACCCTTGTATTTCTTGAGACATGGATGCTTCTGCATCTATCTTCGAGACGGAATTCGATATCGTCATATAAATTGCATTGATTGTGTGTCAAAGTATGCTTATCAAACGACGTAAGAAGCGAGACGGCAGATATTATTCGTCACGATATATTTGCTCTCATATGGACATGTGATTGATTTGACAAAGCTGACCCTTGTATTTCATGAGACATGGATGCTTCTGCATCTATCTTCGAAACGGAGAAGCGAGACTGCAGATATTATGGGTCGCGATATATTTGCTCTCGTATGGGCATGTGATTGATTTGACGAAGCTGACCCTTGTATTGTTTGAGACTTGGATGCTTCTGCATCTATCTTCGAGACGGAATTCGATATCTTCATATAAATTGTATTGATTTTGTGTCAGAGTTTGCTTAACAAACGACGTAAGAAGCGAGACTGCAGATATTATGAGTCACGATATATTTGCTCTCATATGGGCATGTGATTGATTTGACAAAGCTGACCCTTGTATTTCTTGAGACATGGATTCTTCTGCATCTATCTTCGAGACGGAATTCGATATCGTCGTATAAATTGCATGGATTGTGTGTCAAAGTTTGCTTAACAAACGACGTAAGGAGCGAGACTGCAGATATTATGGGTCACGATATATTTGCTCTCGTATGGGCATGTGATTGATTTGACAAAGCTGACCCATGTATTGCTTGAGACTTGGATGCTTCTGCATCTATCTTCGAGACGGAACTCGATATCGTCATATAAATTGCACGGATTGTGTGTCAAAGTATGCTTGACAAACGATGGAAGAAATAAGACTGAAGATATTATGGGTCACGAAATATTTGCTCTCATGTGGACATGTGATTGATTTCACAAAGCTGACCCTTGTATTTCTTGAGACTTGGATGCTTCTGCATCTATCTTCGAGACGGAATTCGATATCGTCATATAAATTACATTGATTGTGTGTCAAAGTTTACTTAACAAACGACGTAAGAAACGAGACTGCAGATATTATGGGTCACGATATATTTGCTCTCATATGGGCATGTGATTGATTTGACGAAGCTGACCCATGTATTTCTTGAGACATGGATGCTTCTGCATCTATCTTCGAAACGGAATTCGATATCGCCATTTAAATTGCATGGATTGTGTGTCAAAGTTTGCTTAACAAACGAAGCGAGACTGCAGATATTATGGGTCACGATATATTTGCTCTCATATGGACATGTGATTGATTTGACGAAGCTGACCCTTGTATTGTTTGAGACTTGGATGCTTCTGCATCTATCTTCGAGACGGAATTCGATATCGTCATATAAATTGCATGGATTTTGTGTCAAAGTTTGCTTAACAAACGACGTAAGAAGCGAGACTGCAGATATTATGGGCCACGATATATTTGCTCTCGTATGGGCATGTGATTGATTTGACGAAGCTGACCCTTGTATTGTTTGAGACTTGGATGCTTCTGCATCTATCTTTGAGACGGAATTCGATATCTTCATATAAATTGCATGGATTTTGTGTCAAAGTTTGCTTAAAAAACGACGTAAGAAACGAGACTGCAGATATTATGGGTCACGATATATTTGCTCTCGTATGGGCATGTGATTGATTTGACGAAGCTGACCCTTGTATTGTTTGAGACTTGGATGCTTCTGCATCTATCTTCGAGACGGAATTCGATATCGTCATATAAATTGCATGGATATTGTGTCAAAGTTTGCTTAACAAACGACGTAAGAAACGAGACTGCAGATATTATGGGTCACGATATATTTGCTCTCGTATGGGCATGTGATTGATTTGACAAAGCTGACCCATGTATTTCTTGAGACATGGATGCTTCTGCATCTGTCTTCGAAACGGAATTCGATATCGCCATTTAAATTGCATGGATTGTGTGTCAAAGTTTGCTTAACAAACGAAGCGAGACTGCAGATATTATGGGTCACGATATATTTGATCTCATATGGACATGTGATTGATTTGACAAAGCTGACCCTTTTATTTCTTGAGACATGGATGCTTCTGCATCTATCTTCGAGACGGAATTCGATATCGTCATATAAATTGCATTGATTGTGTGTCAAAGTATGCTTATCAAACGACGTAAGAAGCGAGACGGCAGATATTATTCGTCACGATATATTTGCTCTCATATGGACATGTGATTGATTTGACAAAGCTGACCCTTGTATTTCATGAGACATGGATGCTTCTGCATCTATCTTCGAGACGGAATTCGATATCGTCATATAAATTGCATGGATTGTGTGCCAAAGTATGCCGAACAAACGACGGAAGAAACAAGACTGCAGATATTATGGGTCACGATATATTTGCTCTCATATGGGCTTGTGATTGATTTGACGAAGCTAACCCTTGTATTTCTTGAGACATGAATGCTTCTGCATCTATCTTCGAAAGCGAATTTGATATCGTCATATAAATTGCATTGATTATGTGTCAAAGTTTGCTTAACAAACGACGTAAGAAGCGAGACTGAAGATATTATGGGCCACGATATATTTGCTCTCGTATGGGCATGTGATTGATTTGACGAAGCTGACCCTTGTATTGTTTGAGACTTGGATGCTTCTGCATCTATCTTCGAGACGGAATTCGATATCGTCCTATAAATTGCATGGATTTTGGGTCAAAGTTTGCTTAACAAACGACGTAAGAAACGAGACTGCAGATATTATGGGTCACGATATATTTGCTCTCGTATGGGCATGTGATTGATTTGACGAAGCTGACCCTTGTATTTCTTGAGACTTGGATGCTTCTGCATCTATCTTCGAAACGGAGAAGCGAGACTGCAGATATTATGGGTCACGATATATTTGCTCTCGTATGGGCATGTGATTGATTTGACGAAGCTGACCCTTGTATTGTTTGAGACTTGGATGCTTCTGCATCTATCTTCGAGACGGAATTCGATATCTTCATATAAATTGTATTGATTTTGTGTCAGAGTTTGCTTAACAAACGACGTAAGAAGCGAGACTGCAGATATTATGAGTCACGATATATTTGCTCTCATATGGGCATGTGATTGATTTGACAAAGCTGACCCTTGTATTTCTTGAGACATGGATTCTTCTGCATCTATCTTCGAGACGGAATTCGATATCGTCGTATAAATTGCATGGATTGTGTGTCAAAGTTTGCTTAACAAACGACGTAAGGAGCGAGACTGCAGATATTATGGGTCACGATATATTTGCTCTCGTATGGGCATGTGATTGATTTGACAAAGCTGACCCATGTATTGCTTGAGACTTGGATGCTTCTGCATCTATCTTCGAGACGGAACTCGATATCGTCATATTAATTGCACGGATTGTGTGTCAAAGTATGCTTGACAAACGATGGAAGAAATAAGACTAAAGATATTATGGGTCACGAAATATTTGCTCTCATATGGACATGTGATTGATTTCACAAAGCTGACCCTTGTATTTCTTGAGACTTGGATGCTTCTGCATCTATCTTCGAGACGGAATTCGATATCGTCATATAAATTACATTGATTGTGTGTCAAAGTTTACTTAACAAACGACGTAAGAAACAAGACTGCAGATATTATGGGTCACGATATATTTGCTCTCATATGGACATGTGATTGATTTGACGAAGCTGACCCATGTATTTCTTGAGACATGGATGCTATCTTCGTAACGGAATTCGATATCGCCATTTAAATTGCATGGATTGTGTGTCAAAGTTTGCTTAACAAACGAAGCGAGACTGCAGATATTATGGGTCACGATATATTTGCTCTCATATGGACATGTGATTGATTTGACGAAGCTGACCCTTGTGTTTCATGAGACTTGGATGCTTCTGCATCTATCTTCGAGACGGAATTCGATATCGCCATATAAATTGCATGGATTTTGTGTCAAAGTTTGCTTAACAAACGACGTAAGAAGCGAGACTGCAGATATTATGGGCCACGATATATTTGCTCTCGTATGGGCATGTGATTGATTTGACGAAGCTGACCCTTGTATTGTTTGAGACTTGGATACTTCTGCATCTATCTTTGAGACGGAATTCGATATATTCATATAAATTGCATGGATTTTGTGTCAAAGTTTGCTTAAAAAACGACGTAAGAAACGAGACTGCAGATATTATGGGTCACGATATATTTGCTCTCGTATGGGCATGTGATATTTGACGAAGCTGACCCTTGTATTGTTTGAGACTTGGATGCTTCTGCATCTATCTTCGAGACGGAATTCGATATCGTCATATAAATTGCATGGATATTGTGTCAAAGTTTGCTTAACAAACGACGTAAGAAACGAGACTGCAGATATTATGGGTCACGATATATTTGCTCTCGTATGGGCATGTGATTGATTTGACAAAGCTGACCCATGTATTTCTTGAGACATGGATGCTTCTGCATCTGTCTTCGAAACGGAATTCGATATCGCCATTTAAATTGCATGGATTGTGTGTCAAAGTTTGCTTAACAAACGAAGCGAGACTGCAGATATTATGGGTCACGATATATTTGATCTCATATGGACATGTGATTGATTTGACAAAGCTGACCCTTGTATTTCTTGAGACATGGATGCTTCTGCATCTATCTTCGAGACGGAATTCGATATCGTCATATAAATTGCATTGATTGTGTGTCAAAGTATGCTTATCAAACGACGTAAGAAGCGAGACGGCAGATATTATTCGTCACGATATATTTTTGCTCTCATATGGACATGTGATTGATTTGACAAAGCTGACCCTTGTATTTCATGAGACATGGATGCTTCTGCATCTATCTTCGAGACGGAATTCGATATCGTCATATAAATTGCATGGATTTTGTGCCAAAGTATGCCGAACAAACGACGGAAGAAACAAGACTGCAGATATTATGGGTCACGATATATTTGCTCTCATATGGGCTTGTGATTGATTTGACGAAGCTAACCCTTGTATTTCTTGAGACATGGATGCTTCTGCATCTATCTTCGAAAGCGAATTTGATATCGTCATATAAATTGCATTGATTGTGTGTCAAAGTTTGCTTAACAAACGACGTAAGAAGCGAGACTGCAGATATTATGGGCCACGATATATTTGCTCTCGTATGGGCATGTGATTGATTTGACGAAGCTGACCCTTGTATTGTTTGAGACTTGGATGCTTCTGCATCTATCTTCGAGACGGAATTCGATATCGTCCTATAAATTGCATGGATTTTGGGTCAAAGTTTGCTTAACAAACGACGTAAGAAACGAGACTGCAGATATTATGGGTCACGATATATTTGCTCTCGTATGGGCATGTGATTGATTTGACGAAGCTGACCCTTGTATTTCTTGAGACTTGGATGCTTCTGCATCTATCTTCGAAACGGAGAAGCGAGACTGCAGATATTATGGGTCACGATATATTTGCTCTCGTATGGGCATGTGATTGATTTGACGAAGCTGACCCTTGTATTGTTTGAGACTTGGATGTTTCTGCATCTATCTTCGAGACGGAGTTGTGTTAGGTACCCAAAGAAAAACTTCTCATTGAAGGTTTTTCTTTGTTTACGTTTATACTTCGAGCTGACGATTGATGTTTGGGTATAAAAAGTTCCTTGTTGAAGAAGTTATTGAAAAATAACTTCGGTGGAGAATATCCACAAACAAGAAACAAAGGGAACTGATGAGATCCAGTGGCGTGGATCGAAACTAGTCTTCCTTGCCTTACCCCTTGGCGAACAATGCCAAACCTTCTCCACTAATAAACTTGTTGTTTTAAATATTAAAACAACAAACGGGATTAAGCCAGACTATTTTGAAAAATCAAAATTGTAACAGCTATCCCAATTAAATAAACGCCACCAATGTTCTACCGGAATTCGATATCTTCATATAAATTGTATTGATTTTGTGTCAGAGTTTGCTTAACAAACGACGTAAGAAGCGAGACTGCAGATATTATGAGTCACGATATATTTGCTCTCATATGGGCATGTGATTGATTTGACAAAGCTGACCCTTGTATTTCTTGAGACATGGATTCTTCTGCATCTATCTTCGAGACGGAATTCGATATCGTCGTATAAATTGCATGGATTGTGTGTCAAAGTTTGCTTAACAAACGACGTAAGGAGCGAGACTGCAGATATTATGGGTCACGATATATTTGCTCTCGTATGGGCATGTGATTGATTTGACAAAGCTGACCCATGTATTGTTTGAGACTTGGATGCTTCTGCATCTATCTTCGAGACGGAACTCGATATCGTCATATAAATTGCACGGATTGTGTGTCAAAGTATGCTTGACAAACGGTGGAAGAAATAAGACTGAAGATATTATGGGTCACGAAATATTTGCTCTCATATGGACATGTGATTGATTTCACAAAGCTAACCCTTGTATTTCTTGAGACTTGGATGTTCCTGCATCTATCTTCGAGACGGAATTCGATATCGTCATATAAATTACATTGATTGTGTGTCAAAGTTTACTTAACAAACGACGTAAGAAACGAGACTGCAGATATTATGGGTCACGATATATTTGCTCTCATATGGACATGTGATTGATTTGACGAAGCTGACCCATGTATTTCTTGAGACATGGATGCTTCTGCATCTATCTTCGAAACGAAATTCGATATCGCCATTTAAATTGCATGGATTGTGTGTCAAAGTTTGCTTAACAAACGAAGCGAGACTGCAGATATTAAGGGGCACGATATATTTGATCTCATATGGACATGTGATTGATTTGACAAAGCTGACCCTTGTATTTCTTGAGACATGGATGCTTCTGCATCTATCTTCGAGACGGAATTCGATATCGTCATATAAATTGCATTGATTGTGTGTCAAAGTATGCTTATCAAACGACGTAAGAAGCGAGACGGCAGATATTATTCGTCACGATATATTTGCTCTCATATGGACATGTGTTTGATTTGACAAAGCTGACCCTTGTATTTCAAGAGACATGGATGCTTCTGCATCTATCTTCGAGACGGAATTCGATATCGTCATATAAATTGCATGGATTGTGTGCCAAAGTATGCCGAACAAACGACGGAAGAAACAAGACTGCAGATATTATGGGTCACGATATATTTGCTCTCATATGGGCTTGTGATTGATTTGACGAATCTAACCCTTGTATTTCTTGAGACATGGATGCTTCTGCATCTATCTTCGAAAGGGAATTTGATATCGTCATATAAATTGCATTGATTGTGTGTCAAAGTTTGCTTAACAAACGACGTAAGAAGCGAGACTGCAGATATTATGGGCTACGATATATTTGCTCTCGTATGGGCATGTGATTGATTTGACGAAGCTGACCCCTTGTATCTATCTTCGAAAGGGAATTCAATATCGTCATATAAATTGCATGGATTGTGTGTCAAAGTTTGCTTAGCAAACGACGTGAGAAGCGAGACTGGAGATATTATGGGTCACGATATATTTGCTCTCATATGGACAGGTGATTGATTTGACAAAGCTAACCCTTGTATTTCATGAGAGTTGGATGCTTCCGCATCTATCTTACAAACGGATTTCGATATCGTCATATAAATTGCATGGACTGTGTCAAAGTTTGCTTAACAAACGACGTAAGAAACGAGACTGTATATATTATGGGTCACGATATATTTGCTCTCATATGGACATGTGATTGATTTGACGAAGCTGACCCTTGTATTTCATGAGACTTGGATGCTTCTGCATCTATCTTCAAAACGGAATTCGATATCGTCATATAAACTGCTTGATTGTGTGTCAAAGTTTGCTTAACAAACGACGTAAGAAACGAGACTGCATATATTATGGGTCACGATATATTTGCTCTCATATGGACATGTGATTGATTTGACAAAGCTGACCCATGTATTTCTTGAGACATGGATGCTTCTGCATCTATGTTCGAAACGGAATTTGATATCGCCATTTAAATTGCATGGATTGTGTGTCAAAGTTTGCTTAACAAACGAAGCGAGACTGCAGATATTATGGGTCACGATATATTTGATCTCATATGGACATGTGATTGATTTGACAAAGCTGACCCATGTATTTCTTGAGACATGGATGCTTCTGCATCTATCTTCGAAACGGAATTCGATATCGCCATTTAAATTGCATGGATTGTGTGTCAAAGTTTGCTTAACAAACGAAGCGAGACTGTATATATTATGGGTCACGATATATTTGCTCTCATATGGACATGTGATTGATTTGACGAAGCTGACCCTTGTGTTTCATGAGACTTGGATGCTTCTGCATCTATCTTCGAAACGGAACTCGATATCGTCATATAAATTATATAGATTGTGTGTCAAAGTTTGCTTAACAAACGAAGCGAGACTGTATATATTATGGGTCACGATATATTTGCTCTCATATGGACATGTGATTGATTTGACGAAGCTGACCCTTGTGTTTCATGAGACTTGGATGCTTCTGCATCTATCTTCGAAACGGAACTCGATATCGTCATATAAATTATATAGATTGTGTGTCATAGTTTGCTGAATAAACGACGTAAGAAGCGAGACTGCAGACATTATGGGTCACGATATATTTGCTCTCATATGGACATGTGATTAATTTGACCCATGTATTTCATGAGACTTGGATGCTTCTGCATCTATCTTCGAGACGGAATTCGATATCGTCATATAAATTGCACGGATTGTGTGTCAAAGTTTGCTTAACAAACGACGTAAGAAGCGAGACTGCAGATATTATGGGTCACGATATATTTGCTCTCGTATGGACATTTGATTGATTTGACAAAGCTAACCTTTGTATTTAATGAGACTTGGATGCTTCTGCTTCTATCTTGGAAAGGGAATTCGATATCGTCATATAAAATGCATGGATTGTGTGTCAAAGTTTGCTTAACAAACGGGGTAACAAACGATGCTGCAGATATTATGGGTCACGATATATTTGCTCTCATATGGACATGTGATTGATTTGACAAAACTGACCCTTGTATTTCTTGAGACATGGATGCTTCTGCATCTATCATCTAGACGGTATTCGATATCGTCATATAAATTGCACGGATTGTGTGTCAAAGTTTGCTTAACAAACGACGCAAGAAACGAGACGGCAGATATTATGAGTCACGATATATTTGCTCTCATATGGACATGTGATTGATTTGACAATGCTGACCCATGTATTGTTTGAGACTTGGATGCTTCTGCATCTATCTTCGAGACGGAATTCGATATCGTCATATAAATTGCATGGATTGTGTGTCAAAGTTTGCTTAACAAACGACGTAAGAACCGAGACTGCAGATATTATGGGTCACGATATATTTGCTCACATATGGACATGTGATTGATTTGACGAAGCTGACCCTTTTATTTCTTGAGACATGGATGCTTCTGCATCTATCTTCGAGACGGAATTCGATATCGTCATATAAATTGCACGGATTGTGTGTCAAAGTATGCTTAACAAACGATGGAAGAAATAAGACTGGAGATATTATGGGTCACGATATATTTGCTTTCATATGGACATGTGATTGATTTGACAAAGCTGACCCATGTATTGTTTGAGACTTGGATGCTTCTGCATCTATCTTCGAGACGGAATTCGATATCGTCTTATAAATTGCATGGATTGTGTGTCAAAGTTAGCTTAACAAACGACGTAAGAAGCGAGGCGGCAGATATTATGGCCCCCGATATATTTGCTCTCATATGGACATGCGATTGATTTGACAAAGCTGACCCTTGTATTTCTTGAGACTTGGATGCTTCTGCATCTATCTTCGAAACGGAATTCGATATTGTCATATAAATTGCATTGATTGTGTGTTAATGTATGCTTAACAAACGACGTAAGAAGCGAGACTGCAGATATTATGGCCCCCGATGTACTTGCTTTCATATGGACATGTGATTGATTTGACGAATCTGACCCTTGTATTTCATGAGAGTTGGATGCTTCTGCATCTATCTTACAAACGGAATTCAATACCGTCATATAAATTGCATGAATTGTGTGTCGACGTTTGCTTAACAATCGACGTAAGGCGCGAGACTGCAGATATTATGGGTCACGATATATTTGCTCTCATACGGACATGTGATTGATTTGACAAAGCTGACCTTTGTATTTCTTGAGACATGGATGCTTCTGCATCTATCTTCGAAAGGGAATTCAATTACGTCATATAAATTGCATTGATTGTGTGTAAAAGTTTGCTTAACAAACGACGTAAGAAGCGAGACGGCAGATATTATGGGCCACGATATATTTGCTCTCATGGACATGTGATTGATTTGAGAAAGCTGACCTTTGTATTTCTTGAGACATGGATGCTTCTGCATCTATCTTCGAAAGGGAATTCAATATCGTCATATAAATTGCATTGATTGTGTGTCAAAGTTTGCTTAACAAACGACGTAAAGAAGCGAGACGGCAGATATTATTCGTCGCGATATATTTGCTCTCATATGGACATGTGATTGATTTGACGAAGCTGACCCTTGTATTTCATGAGACATGGATGCTTCTGCATCTATCTTCGAGACGGAATTCGATATCGTCATATAAATTGCATTGAATGTGTGTCAAAGTATGCTTAACAAACGACGTAAGAAGCGAGACGGCAGATATTATGGGCCACGATATATTTGCTCTCATATGGACATGTGATTGATTTGAGAAAGCTGACCTTTGTATTTCTTGAGACATGGATGCTTCTGCATCTATCTTCGAAAGGGAATTCAATATCGTCATATAAATTGCATTGATTGTGTGTCAAAGTTTGCTTAACAAACGACGTAAGAAGCGAGACGGCAGATATTATTCGTCGCGATATATTTGCTCCTCATATGGACATGTGATTGATTTGACGAAGCTGACCCTTGTATTTCATGAGACATGGATGCTTCTGCATCTATCTTCGAGACGGAATTCGATATCGTCATATAAATTGCATTGAATGTGTGTCAAAGTATGCTTAACAAACGAAGTAAGAAGCGAGACGGCAGATATTATTCGTCACGATATATTTGCTCTCATATGGACATGTGATTGATTTGACAAAGCTGACCCTTGTATTTCATGAGACATGGATGCTTCTGCATCTATCTCCGAGACGGAATTCGATATCGTCATATAAATTGCATGGATTGTGTGTCAAAGTATGCCGAACAAACGACGGAAGAAACGAGACTGCAGATATTATGGGTCACGATATATTTGCTCTCATATGGACATGTGATTGATTTGACGAAGCTGACCGTTGTATTTCATGAGACTTGGATGCTTCTGCATCTATCTTCGAATCGGAATTCGATATCGTCATATAAATTGCATTGATTGTGTGTCAAAGTTTGCTTAACAAACGACGTAAGAAGCGAGACTACAGATATTATGGGTCACGATATATTTGCTCTCATATGGACATGTGATTGATTTGACGAAACTGAACCTTGCATTTCTTGAGACTTGGATGCTTCTGCATCTATCTACGAAACGGAATTCGATATCTTCATATAAATTGCATGGATTGTATGTCAAGGTTTGCTTAACAAACGACGTAAGAAACGAGACTGTATATATTATGGGTCACGATATATTTGCTCTCATATGGACATGTGATTGATTTGACCCATGTATTTCATGAGACTTGGATGTTTCTGCATCTATCTTCGAGACGGAATTCGATATCGTCATATAAATTGCATGGATTGTGTGTCAAAGTTTGCTTAACAAGCGACGTAAGAAGCAAGACTGCAGATATTATGGGTCACGATATATTTGATCTCATATGACATGTGATTGATTTGACAAAGCTGACCCTTGTATTTTTTTGAGACAAGGATGCTTCTGCATCTATCTTCGAGACGGAATTCAATATCGTCATATAAATTGCATGGATTGTGTGTCAAAGTTTGCTTAACAAACGACGTAAGAAACGAGACGGCAGATATTATGAGTCACGATGTATTTGCTCTCATATGGACATGTGATTGATTTGACAAAGCTGACCCATGTATTGTTTGAGACTTGGATGCTTCTGCATCTATCTACGAAACGGAATTCGATATCGTCATATAAATTGCATGGATTGTATGTCAAGGTTTGCTTAACAAACGACGTAAGAAACGAGACTGTATATATTATGGGTCACGATATATTTGCTCTCATATGGACATGTGATTGATTTGACCCATGTGTTTCATGAGACTTGGATGCTTCTGCATCTATCTTCGAGACGGAATTCGATATCGTCATATAAATTGCATTGATTGTGTGTCAAAGTATGCTTAACAAACGACGTAAAAAGCAAGACTGCAGATTTTATGGGCCACGATATATTTGATCTCATATGGACATGTGATTGATTTGACAAAGCTGACCCTTGCATTTCATGAGACTTGGATGCTTCTGCATCTATCTTCGAAACGGAATTCGATATCGTCATATAAATTGCATGGATTGTGTGTCAAAGTTTGCTTAACAAACGACGTAAGAAACGAGACTGTATATGTTATGGGTCACGATATATTTGCTCTCATATGGACATGTGATTGATTTGACGAAGTTGACTCTTGCATTTCTTGAGACATGGTTGCTTCTACATCTATCTTCGAAAGGGAATTTGATATCGTCATATAAATTGCATGGATTGTGTGTCAAAGTTTGCTTAACAAACGACGTAAGAAGCGAGACTGCAGATATTATGGGTCACGATATATTTGCTCTCATATGGAAATGTGATTGATTTGACGAAGTTGACCCTTGTATTTCATGAGACTTGGATGCTTCTGCATCTATCTACGAAACGGAATTCGATATCGTCATATAAATTGCATGGAATGTGTGTCAAAGTTTGCTTAACAAACGACGTAAGAAGCGAGACTGCAGATATTATGGGTCACGATATATTTGCTCTCATATGGACATGTGATTGATTTGACAAAGCTGACCCATGTATTGTTTGAGACTTGGATGCTTCTGCATCTATCTTCGAGACGGAATTCGATATCGTCATATAAATTGCATGGATTGTGTGTCAAAGTTTGCTTAACAAACGACGTAAGAACCGAGACTGCAGATATTATGGGTCACGATATATTTGCTCACATATGGACATGTGATTGATTTGACGAAGCTGACCCTTTTATTTCTTGAGACATGGATGCTTCTGCATCTATCTTCGAGACGGAATTCGATATCGTCATATAAATTGCACGGATTGTGTGTCAAAGTATGCTTAACAAACGATGGAAGAAATAAGACTGGAGATATTATGGGTCACGATATATTTGCTCTTATATGGACATGTGATTGACTTGACAAAGCTGACCCATGTATTGTTTGAGACTTGGATGCTTCTGCATCTATCTTCGAGACAGAATTCGATATCGTCATATAAATTGCATGGATTGTGTGTCAAAGTTAGCTTAACAAACGACGTAAGAAGCGAGGCGGCAGATATTATGGCCCCCGATATATTTGCTCTCATATGGACATGTGATTGATTTGACAAAGCTGACCCTTGTATTTCTTGAGACTTGGATGCTTCTGCATCTATCTTCGAAACGGAATTCGATATTGTCATATAAATTGCATTGATTGTGTGTTAATGTATGCTCAACAAACGACGTAAGAAGCGAGACTGCAGATATTATGGCCCCCGATATATTTGCTTTCATATGGGCATGTGATTGATTTGACGAATCTGACCCTTGTATTTCATGAGAGTTGGATGCTTCTGCATCTATCTTATAAACGGAATTCAATATCGTCATATAAATTGCATGAATTGTGTGTCAACGTTTGCTTAACAATCGACGTAAGGAGCGAGACTGCAGATATTATGGGTCACGATATATTTGCTCTCATACGGACATGTGATTGATTTGACAAAGCTGACCTTTGTATTTCTTGAGACATGGATGCTTCTGCATCTATCTTCGAAAGGGAATTCAATATCGTCATATAAATTGCATTGATTGTGTGTCAAAGTTTGCTTAACAAACGACGTAAAAAGCGAGACGGCAGATATTATTCGTCACGATATATTTGCTCTCATATGGACATGTGATTGATTTGAGAAAGCTGACCTTTGTATTTCTTGAGACATGGATGCTTTTGCATCTATCTTCGAAAGGGAATTCAATATCGTCATATAAATTGCATTGATTGTGTGTCAACGTTTGCTTAACAAACGACGTAAGAAGCGAGACGGCAGATATTATTCGTCACGATATATTAGCTCTCATATGGACATGTGATTGATTTGACAAAGCTGACCCTTGTATTTCATGAGACATGGATGCTTCTGCATCTATCTTCGAGACGGAATTCGATATCGTCATATAAATTGCATGGATTGTGTGTCAAAGTATGCCGAACAAACGACGGAAGAAACAAGACTGCAGATATTATGGGTCACGATATATTTGCTCTCATATGGACATGTGATTGATTTGACAAAGCTGACCCTTGTATTTTTTTGAGACACGGATGCTTCTGCATCTATCTTCGAGACGGAATTCAATATCGTCATATAAATTGCATGGATTGTGTGTCAAAGTTTGCTTAACAAACGACGTAAGAAACGAGACGGCAGATATTATGAGTCACGATGTATTTGCTCTCATATGGACATGTGATTGATTTGACAAAGCTGACCCATGTATTGTTTGAGACTTGGATGCTTCTGCATCTATCTACGAAACGGAATTCGATATCGTCATATAAATTGCATGGTCATCGACTGAATAAGCCGGCGTCTATCGTTCTTCTGCAATTCGTTCTTTTGCTAATTTTTAAACCTAAGGGATTTAGTATTTGACTAGTGGATGCTGTAGCATCATTTTTGGATGAATATGAACAATATCGGCTAATGTTTTGGTATAGCCCCCTTATAGCGGTACCTTCCGATCTTCGGTATTTCGGATATTTAAGCCACATTTTCCTACTAAATTAGCTGTAATTTAGTATTTAGGGTTCTTAGTGGTCACAAAACATATCCACCAAAAATCGTGGACCTGGGTTCACGTTTGGGTGTAGCCCCCATATAACGGTAACTTCCGATTTTCAGTATTTTGAGGATTTAAGCTAATTTCTCCGAAAACCGATTATTTCGACTGCAATAATTAATAATTTAGTATCCTTTATGCCTAAAAGATGTTATTGTGTCAACCAGAATAGAGGATAAGCAACGAAATATTGATTTCAATAGTTTTTGCTGTACCTCTAATGGGGGGTGCTTTAGTTTTGTCCGCTTATATT
The DNA here is from genome assembly GCF_047663935.1 of Musca autumnalis. Classification (NCBI taxonomy): domain Eukaryota; kingdom Metazoa; phylum Arthropoda; class Insecta; order Diptera; family Muscidae; genus Musca; species Musca autumnalis. The sequence continues at coordinate 159,384 of NW_027411769.1, forward strand.
TGCGACCTAAAATGTTTTTTGAATTCAACTTTTGTTTATTAAATTCTGATCTCCTTATTTTTGTATTTTTCAATTATAAAGATATAAATAAATAAAACGAAAAATAAAAAATAAATTTATAATTTAGTTTTCATAAAGAAATTATCATTTCAAAAAAATGCGTGCAGCCTGGATTGGGTTGTGGTTCGTATACCGATTGTCTGTTGGAGTCACTTCAGAATTGTTCCTTTAATAACGTAAGGCATTCAGTTTGATTCATTTGTTGGTCAAAGATAGTTTGAAATTGTTTCTGATTGACAAATAGAACAAACTGTTGCACACAATTTGCGTCCATGCGTGTAAACCAGGTACAATCCACAATTCACTTGGACATGATAGCACCGGGTGGCTCCAATTGTGAATTGTGTTGTTAAAATAGAAATATTGAGAGAGAGAGTGAGTGCCGGCTGATACCGAATTGTAAAAGATTAGAGCCAGCAACCATCAACTGAGAGCTTTCTGTTTTCCCCTCATTCGTTTTGACACTTCGACCGGCAAACAGCAAAAATAGATCCAGCTCACAAATTACATTTTCTTTTAAGTGAATTAAAGTCTTTTGAAGTAAAGTCATTGTAAATACATTCTTATGAATATAAAGAGGCTGACGCCATAATAATAACGAACCCCTGTTGCGTCTTTAATTGTCCTGGTGATAAAGGGTGAAGACTTTTGTCAATTCCTGCGCTTGGGAAAAGCCGTAAACGCAGGAGAGTCGCAGTTGCTGCTTTTTGGGAAGAAGATTGCCCCGTCCATCAAGTTCTGCTAACAACAGCCTTCCCAACTGGAACCGGGAGATTTGGCAAGTAAACATTGGTCCTTCTACCATAAAGGAACTGAGCCCTTGGGAACATTAAAACGGAATTGTGAAGTGCCTTCAAAGATTTTGGTTAAGTAACAAAGCCAATAAGGTACGTACGTGATAGTATTGGTGCATGCAGTAGATCATAAATATATTTTTTGTGATACAAATATAAAACCATTAGTGTGTTCCAATAATAAAGTGGATTTGGTGGACGAGTAAATTGATTTGTGTCTCGGCCAGATATTGAGTTGGTCTCTTTGATAAAAATTGGTGTGTGCTGTTACGTCACAAATCGTGGCTTGGTGTGATATTGTCGCCATTTTTTTGCCAATTTTTCCCTCGCCTTTTGTGATCATTTAGTCTAACGGCTAATACAATATTTGTTGGTATCCCATATAGTAAATAGAATCCGCTTTATATTTGTGTATACAAGATTATATACATATAAATTTGAGTGGAATTCAGCTAAGATACACTTTGGTGTTGCAGTGGCTCAAGGCATAATTTTCGTTTTAATAATTGTCGTGGCTCCTTTTTTTATTGAGAAAATTGAAACGAGTTGTTAACTTGGAAATTGTTGTGGTGCTTCTTGAGTGTATCTTATACCATTTAGTAATTTATATAAATTTTGTAGCTTTCATTTGTGAGAGAAATAGTTATAATCATGGATTGTTTCGATAAATTTGTGGAAGCTGGTAACGAGCTTGTAAAAATAGAGGAGCGACTTAAAGAAGAAGACTTTACAGATTATTCTGGGGATGCTTTAGATTTTGAAAAATCTGAATTGTCCAAAGCGTGGACAAAATATAAAAAAAATTATGATGAGTGTAGCTCAGAGGAAGCAAAGGAAAAGAAGGAGGTTATGGTACAAACCAACCACAAAGAGTTCAGAAAGGTGTATATAAGGTGCATTAATATTATAGCAGCTGCAAGAAAGTCGATTGTGGGTGAAAAGATTGTGACTCAAAGCCAAGTAGCTCAACAGGTTCAAGGGTTTTCTTGTTCAGTGCCTCCTTGCGATACGGGAGTTTTTCATGGTAGTTATGAAGCATGGCCCACATTTAGGGACATGTTTACTGCCATTTTCATAAAAAATACGCGACTTAGTCCAGTTGAAAAACTCTTTTACCTTTATCAAAAGACTGAGGGTGAGGCCCGCGAGGTAAATAGGAATGTGGCTCTCACAGGTGAGAACTTTGAAATCGCGTGGAACAATTTAAAAGTTCAGTATGAGAACAAAAGGGTTCTTATAAACAGTCAATTAAAATTGTTGTTCAATTTAACACCATGTAGGCACGAATCAGCTGAGGAAGTGAAAAGGCTTCAAAGAGAAGTTAATAATTGTATCTCAGTGCTAAAATTATACAACATTGATATTGAGTCGTGGGACCCAATATTTGTTTTCCAATGTTCCTCGAGATTGTCAGAGCAAACTCTTAACTTATGGGAACAATCAGTAAAAAATAAAACGGAGGTGCCAAAGTGGTCCGAATTAAATAATTTTTTAACCGATAGATTCCATGCATTAGAAAGTGTTTCGGAAATTCTGAACAATAATCAAACATCAGAATCGCAATCGTTTTCCAGCAAGAATATGCAAGCATCCTCTAAACCCAAACAATTTAAAGCTCATCATACAAAAGCTGAAGTATCTCAATGTAAATTATGTAAAGGACTCCACTCAATACACTCGTGTCCAAAGTTTTTAAGTTTAAATTTTAAAGGACGAACATCAGTATTAAGAAAATACAGATATTGTTTCAATTGTCTGACAATAGGCCATATGTATAATGATTGCAGTCGTCCAAATGCGTGTCCCAAATGTAATAAGAAACATCACAGCTTGCTGCATAGGGATTTCACGAGGAACCCTGAACAAAACAAGAAAACTGATGTGTCTCAAAATGCGAATTCAGCCCTTTGTACTCAAATACAGTCTATCGAAGTTTCTAACCCATCAAACGTAGCTCAAGTGCATCATACCGTGGTTGCCAGGAACGTGATGCTGGCAACAGCGTGGATAAATATTATCAGTTATGGGGTTGCTCACAGAGTTCGAGCGCTTATTGACCCATGTTCAGATGAAAATTTCGTGTCGGAAATAGTTTCCAAGTTGCTAAAGTTGCCCACAATGCCAGTTTCAGCTGAAGTAACTGGTCTAGGGGGAGAATTAGTGAGCCGATCGGAAAAGTTAGCAAGCTTTACGATTAAGCCAATTAAAAATGAAATGTTGTCATTGAAGGTGGATGCGTTGGTAGTTCCTGAGGTGACGGGAAAGGTACCGACACACTCAATAAATGCAACTGACTCATTTAGTTTGCCTAAAATTGACCTGGCTGATCCAGAGTTTTACAAAAGTGGACCAGTTGATATTTTGCTTGGGGGAAATCTGTATCCAGAGATTTTGCGCAGTGGTGTTCAGCATGGGGTTTTTGAATCTTTAGTTGCTCAAGAAACCATATTTGGCTGGATAGTTACAGGTCCCTCAGTGTCAAGAACTCAAACGTGTTACACGAGGGTATGTCATGTAACAAGTGTCTCATTGGATGAACAGTTGTCCAAATTTTGGGAGTTGGAGGAAATTTATCGTACCCCAATAGGTTCTGAGGAAGACAGGAGGTGTGAAGACATTTTTCGCTCCACAACAAGTAGGAATTCTGAAGGGAGATATATTGTGGATCTGCCCTTTAAGGATAATTGCCCTTCACTTGGCCCAAATAGGTATGTTGCTCAGAGGCAGTACGAGAGGAATGAGAAGACATTAATGCGTAGGCCCGATTTAAAATCCCAATATGATGAGGTAATGAGAGAGTACATAACATTAGGACATATGGAAAAGGTTGATGATTCAACGTATGTGCCTAGTTATTATCTGCCTCATCATGGTGTGTTTAACCCCCAGTTTTTGTAAAAATTTTTATTCTTCTCACACGAATTGTCAAATTTTGTAGATCGATTTACTCGCTTTAGCGCAAATGTAGAGCGCTGATTTTTAAATGAGGAATCCTTAATGATATATGGAACGGGTATACGAAAAATTAGATGTGTATGTCATCTGGGGGCTGAGCTATGAATGCCTAAATTATTACGAATATAGACGAACGAACAAAAATAAGTTACAAAAACTGGGGGTAAGTATTGTTTAGGTTTGATACATTCCAACTCAACTTCCCGAGCTCAGTCGATCACGGATGCTGATTGACATCATCGTGCATCACCTCAGCAAGTTCCCTCTGCGGAGACCGTAGAGTGTTGATGCTAACGAGCGGTGGTTGTTGAGTTTTCTCTCATTGGAATATGTAAATGTAGTAGTATAAATCGACTCAGATCCTCTGCGATCGCTGCAATCCTCTGCGATTGCAAGAACCTCTGCGTTTGAATAGTTAACTTGTCGCGCATTAACTCTAACGTCTTCGCGTTTACTAACCGGCCTCTGTCGCCACCCCAGATTACAATTGGTAATCTTTGTTGTACTAACAGGCCTGTGTCGCCACCCCAGATTACAAGGTAATCTTTGTTGTTAAGAGAAAAGAATTACACCAATAAACCAGCTTATTATTTAATATTTAAACTGATACTGCTTGTGTTTTATTTTCTTATTCTTTTCACCCCCACCGCTCATCATTCCTTTACTGAGTTATCGAGCCTATGGATTTCCCCTCCCTCACCTAAACAAGTATGATAGTACCACTACACAATTAAGGGTGGTTTTCAATGGGTCAAGTCCGTCGTCCAATGGTCGAAGTTTAAATGATAATTTATATATTGGTCCGACGTTACAGCAGGACTTAGTGGCCCTATTGACAAGATGGAGATTTTATAGATTTGTTTTCAGTTCGGATATAACCAAAATGTACCGTCAAATCTTGGCTAACCCTAAGCACACTGATTTTCAAAGAATTTTATTTCGTTGCTCTGAGGATGAAGAGATTCAAGAATATCGGTTGAAAACTGTAACATTTGGTATTAATTGTGCTCCATATTTGGCGTTGAGGACGCTATTACAATTAGCCGATGATGAAGAAAAACGTTTTCCTATAGGTTCTAAAATATTGCGAGAAGCGATGTATGTTGATGACGCTCTAGTAGGATCGCACTCTATTGAAGAATGTCTAGTGGCTCGAGATCAGCTGATCGGCATCCTAAGTTCCGCAAAATTTGATTTGAGGAAGTGGACCTCGAACTCAAAGGATATTTTAAAAGATCTGCCTCTAGAAAATTTGTTGAATAGTTCATTTTTGTGTCTCGAAGATGATAGCAGAGCGAAGATGTTAGGGGTGCGGTGGAACGCTACGACCGATTGTTTTTATTTTGTCACGGAGGTTGTTCAAGTTAAGACATCGTATACGAAAAGGCAAGTTTTGTCCATGATAGCTCGGATATTTGATCCAGCTGGTTGGTTAGCCCCGATAATAATACGAGCAAAAATTCTGATGCAGCAAATGTGGCTCGATCAGATAGGGTGGGATGAACCGATAACACCGTTAGCTTTGCAACGCTGGTTGAACTTTATTTCAAATTTCAACAAGATTGATCAAATTTCGGTCCCAAATGGCTTAAATTTAGTTCAAATTGTGCGGTTCAGATTCACGGATTTTGTGACTCATCGGAGCTAGCATATGCGGCAAATGTCTACGTGAGGATTAATAATGGTGATGAGGTCTCTTCAAATTTGCTTATGGCAAAGACTAAGGTTGTTCCCATTAAAAAAGCAACGTTGCCAAGACTGGAGTTAAGCGGTGCCACTTTACTGGCGAACTTAATCGACAACGTGAAGAAGAATTTCGAGCACGGTCAGTATGAGTTGTTTCTGTGGTACGATTCGACTATAGTGTTAGCGTGGCTCAGAAAACATCCGAGTTATTGGAAAACCTTTGTGGCTAACAGAGTTTCCCTCATTCTGGACAAAGTCGGAAATATAAAGTGGAGACATGTGGTCTCTGACTGTAATCCTGCCGATTTAGCAACCCGGGGGCTGACTGCTGCGGAGCTTCAAGATAACAGTTTATGGCGGCATGGGCCGGAGTGGCTTGGTTTGGACGAACGGCATTGGCCACGTAGTATAACCGATTTCCAGACTGCTGCAGAAGAGAAGAGGGTTAAAGTTCTGTATGCTAAATCGTCAAAAGAAAAGGTATCACATTAAAAGAAGACGGCAACTCGGCTGAGGAATCTGGTGACTCATCGGACGACAAAAATGAGAGCTCAGTCCGGAAAAAGAATTCGAAGAAGAAAGATTTCTTGGAGGATATATCCACCCTGCCAAGGGCAGTTCATGTGGTAGGCAGGATGTTTCGATTTGTTGCTCTAGCTCGGAAATCTCATAGGAACCCTGATATGTTGTCATCAGAAGAGTTGTCTCTGGCAAGGAGAGGGTTATTCATATGGTCTCAAAGGCATCATTTTCCTAAGGAATATGCTTGTCTCTCCTCTAAAGTGAAATTGAGTTCAAAAAGTCCATTGTTGTGTTTGACGCCTTTTCTGGATCAACATGGAATCATGAGAGCTAATGGTCGCCTAGGTTCAACAACGTCCCTCACGTATAATGAACGTCATCCTATAATCCTTGCGTATCAAAGTAACCTGGCACGACTTTACGTCGAATTCATCCACAAACTGACATGTCATGGGGGTCTGCGGTTGGTGATGACCACTGTACGCCTGGAATGTTGGATAGTAAGGCTAAAAAACTTGGTAAAAAGGGTTATCCGAAGTTGTAAAGTTTGTGTTTTACACAGAAAGAAGTTACAAGGTCAGATTATGAGTGCCTTGCCTCCCGAAAGAACTACGTTTAGTCGTCCATTCACTAATACTGGGGTCGATTTTGCCGGACCCTTTGAAATTAAGAGTTTTACTGGTCGTTACTGCAAGGTTACAAAGGGCTATGTGAGTCTCTTTGTTTGTTTCGCAACCAAGGCGATACACTTGGAGGCCGTCAGTGATTTGTCCACTCAGGCTTTTCTTGCAGCATTGGCAAGGTTTGTGGCTCGAAGAGGTTGTCCAAATGCTATGTATTCGGACAATGGCCGGAATTTTGTAGGAGCAGCAAGAGAAATCGACACAACCTTTGCAAAAAAAGTTAACGAGCTACGAGACGAAGCCGTAAATAAATACGGTCATCAAAAACTCTCCTGGCATTTCATTCCTGCTTCAGCTCCGCATATGGGAGGGCTCTGGGAGTCAGGAGTAAAGAGCTTCAAGACGCACTTTAAGAAGCTCTCTCACTTGATTCGAAGAGTTCTCCACCCTATTAGCTACTGTTGAAGCATGCCTCAACTCGAGGCCCCTTGGGTCAATGTCTGATAGTGTGGATGACATACAAGCTTTGACCCCAGCGCATTTTTTAATTGGGTCGTCCATGTTGTCCCCTGCGGAGCCAGAAGAACTCAAACCGGCAGGCAGTATCTTCAACCGTTGGCGTAAACTTAAGGCAGTGAACCACGATATATGCCGACGATGGAAAGAAGAATACCTCATGGAACTGCACAAACGATATAAGTGGAAAAATCCTCAAGTTGACTTAGTCGAAGGCGATTTGGTGGCTCTCAAGGGTGACTCTGTCTGTTCCACTGACTGGCGATTAGGTCGGGTAATTAAGGTCTATCAGGGCTCCGATGGTAGAGTGCGGGTGGTTGATCTAAGGACCCAAAACGGTATCATTACCAGGCCTATCCACAAGTTGGTTCTTCTCCCTCGTAGTTCACAAATTTAAATCTATACTTTTTTTTGTAGCATGCACTAATTCAGTGGGTCTTTGCAGGAAGAAAATGGCTGGCAGCTTGTTTAATATGGATTTTCCCTGTCCGGTGTGTGATCGCCTCCATGCTCTCCGCCAATGCACGGCCTTTCTCGCTATGAGCCCAGATGAGAAGAGTATGTTTGTTATGAACAACAAGCTGTGCTTGAATTGTTTGGCGTCATCACACACAAGATCCGCGTGCCGTAGCCCAGATGCTTGTAAGCGTTGCAAGGGATTTCATCACAGCATCCTACACACTCCACCAGAGGACCGCATTTGGTTCGCTATGTCTGCAATGGTGCGGATCTATACGTGCAACGGGCGGCGAGACCAAAATACGCGAGTATTGCTTGATCCAAACTCTAAGATGTCTTATATTGCCCTCGGAGAAGCCCAGGACATGCACTGCATTATAAATGATGGTCGAACAGTTGTGGTATTGCAGCACCAAAGCGTCGAGAGACGTAGAGTACGTGTGGAATGCGTTGTTCGAAACCGCGTTTTTGGTTCTACCCCGACAGCTAGGATTGACAAAGAATTCAATATGCCATCAGATCCTCCAGGTAATATCATCGAGGCGGATAGGTATTGGGACAGGTCGTCCCCTTACTTCATGATTCTGGGCTCTAATGCGTGCCGCGACATATTCGTGGGACCCACAATATCACAACCTGGCAAGATTTTTATGCAGGATTCCATTTTGGGCCACTTTATTTTGGCGAGGGCAAGAAGGTGCCAATACAAAGCCGTTTGGGATGAGTTTGCTGCTGTGCCATTGTTTAACGGATATGCTTCCACAATAACCATTTATAGTTTAAATCGAAGACTGCTGAATTACCATTATTTTGTGATTAAAATTTCCATTGAAGTATTATAGTTATCACTTAATAATTCCATTTGCTAAAACTTAGTTTTTTTTTTTTTTTAACATAAAGTATTGATGTTAAAGTCTTATTCATAGTAACTATTATTACTGTGTAAAATAACTTGAAAACTTTGAATTACATACATATGTTTAAGTTTGTTGAATACCGAGCTCATCTATGTTTGTTGTTGTGCTTATAGGTGACGTTGGTGGTTGCTGAGTGTTGTTGCACATTCGGTGCAAGAGGGCCGGTATGGTTGCGTGCAGCCTGGATTGGGTTGTGGTTCGTATACCGATTGTCTGTTGGAGTCACTTCAGAATTGTTCCTTTAATAACGTAAGGCATTCAGTTTGATTCATTTGTTGGTCAAAGATAGTTTGAAATTGTTTCTGATTGACAAATGGATCAAACTGTTGCATACAATTTGCGTCCATGCGTGTAAACCAGGTACAATCCACAATTCACTTGGACATGATAGCACCGGGTGGCTCCAATTGTGAATTGTGTTGTTAAAATAGAAATATTGAGAGAGAGAGAGTGAGTGCCGGCTGATACCGAATTGTAAAAGATTAGAGCCAGCAACCATCAACTGAGAGCTTTCTGTTTTCCCCTCATTCGTTTTGACACTTCGACCGGCAAACAGCAAAAATAGATCCAGCTCACAAATTACATTTTCTTTTAAGTGAATTAAAGTCTTTTGAAGTAAAGTCATTGTAAATACATTCTTGTGAATAAAAAGAGGCTGACGCCATAATAATAACGAACCCCTGTTGCGTCTTTAATTGTCCTGGTGATAAAGGGTGAAGACTTTTGTCAATTCCTGCGCTTGGGAAAAGCCGTAAACGCAGGAGAGTCGCAGTTGCTGCTTTTTGGGAAGAAGATTGCCCCGTCCATCAAGTTCTGCTAACAACAGCCTTCCCAACTGGAACCGGGAGATTTGGCAAGTAAGCAAGTTTTGGCCGATACTGTATATATATATATATATATATATATATATATATATATATATATATATATATATATATATATATATATATATTTTTTTTTTAATAAATAAAAATTAAAAGAAAATGTGAAAAACATCTGATTTGGTTTTTGGACAATGGAGCACTAAAAATCGTAGTATTCCGACTGCCGGATCACTAAAAATCGTAGTGTTCCGACTGTCGGATCACTAAAAATTGTAGTGTTCCGACCGCCGGATCTCTAAAAATCGAAACAATGATCAATAAAAATTGTAGTGTCCGGTTGTGGAGCACTAAAAATCGTAGCGTACCAAGAGCCAATACGCTAAAATAACGTTAAAGTAATTGTCTGTTTATTATAATTTATGAGGGAAATTAAATATTTTATGTTTTTAGGATAAATAAATACATAGTAATAAATAAAAATTAGAAGTAAATGTGTAAAATATCTGATTTGATTTTTGGACAATGGAACACTAAAAATCGTAGTGTTCGGCTGCGGAGCTCTAAAAATCGTAGTATTCCGACTGCCGGATCTCTAAAAATCGAAACAAAGAATCAATAAAAATCGTAGTTGTAGTGTTCCGACCGCCGGATCTCTAAAAATCGAAACAATGATCAATAAAAATTGTAGTGTCCGGTTGTGGAGCACTAAAAATCTTAGCGTACCAAGAGCCAATACGCTAAAATAACGTTAAAGTAATTGTCTGTTTATTATAATTTATGAGGGAAATTAAATATTTTATGTTTTTAGGATAAATAAATACATAGTAATAAATAAAAATTAGAAGTAAATGTGTAAAATATCTGATTTGATTTTTGGACAATGGAACACTAAAAATCGTAGTGTTCCGACTGCCGGATCACTAAAAATCGTAGGGTTCCGACTGCCGGATCACTAAAAATTTTAGTGTTCCGACTGCCGGATCACTAAAAATTGTAGTGTTCCGACCGCCGGATCTCTAAAAATCGAAACAATGGATCAATAAAAATTGTAGTGTTCAGTTGTGGAGCACTAAAAATCGTATTGTTTCTACCGCAGGATCACTAAAAATCGCAGTGTTCCGATTGCCGGATCACTAAAAATTGTAGTGTTCCGACCGCCGGATCTTTAAAAATCGAAACACTGGGTCAATAAAAATCGTAGTGTTCGGTTGTGGAGCACAAAAATCGTAGTGTTCCTACTGCCGGATCACTAAAAATCGTAGCGTTCCGACTGCCGGATAAGTAAAAATCATAGTTTGTCCGACTGCCGGAGAACTAAAAATCTTAGTGTTCCGACTGTCGGAACACTAAAAATCGTAGCGTACCACGAGCCAAAACGCTAAAAATAACGTTAAGGTAATCGTCTGTTTATTATAATTTATGAGGGAAATTAAATATTTTATGTTTTTAGGATAAATAAATACATATTAATAAATAAAAATTAGAAGTAAATGTGTAAAATATCTGATTTGAATTTTGGACAATGGAGCACTAAAAATCGTAGTGTTCCGACGGTCGGAACACTACAATTTTTAGTGCTCCGCAGCCGAACACTACGATTTTTATTGATTCTTTGTTTCGATTTTTAGAGATCCGGCAGTCGGAATACTAACATTTTTAGTGATCCGGCAGTCGGAACACTACGATTTTTAGTGCTCCGCAGCCGAACACTACGATTTTTATTGATCCTTTGTTTCGATTTTTAGAGATCAGGCAGTCGGAACACTAAAATTTTTAGTGATCTGGCAGTCGGAACACTACGATTTTTAGTGCTCCGCAGCCGAACACTACGATTTTTATTGATCCATTCTCCAAAAATCAAATCAGACGTTTTTTACGTGTTCTATTATAGTTTATTTCTTAATTTGTATTTATTAAAAAAAATTATAAAATATTTAATTCTCCTCACCAATCATAATAAACTCCTTTGTGGTATTTTCTATGTATCCACAGTCAGAACACAACAATTTTTAGTGCGCCATTGTACAAGAACCGAATTAAAGTTTGTCATATTTTCTACTTAAGTTCCCAACGTTATTAATTAATATGTATACATACATGGAAATAACAGGTGTATCTGTGTTTTTATGTCTTAATTTGTACTTAATTCAAAAATTATAAATATTTAATTTTCCTCCCAAATCATAATAAACTCGTGTGTGGTACATTATCATTACGTTATTTTTTAGTGTTCCGACATGTGGTACACTACGACTGCGGAGCACTACGATTTTTAGTGTTCCGACTGCGGAGCACTACGATTTTTAGTGTTCCGACTGCGGTACCCAACGTTTTTAGTGTACCAAAATGTGGTACACTACGTTTTTCGTTGTGCTCCGGAACAGTATCACTAAAATATTTTTTAGTGTTTGTGTTCCGGAACACTAACGCTAAAAATATTTTAGTGATACTGTTCTCGGAGCGGTACACTATGTTAGTGTACTGTTTATTTTCGAACTCTGGTCGAAGTTGACCCTTGTATTTCTTGAGACTTGGATGCTTCTGCATCTATCTTCGAGACGGAATTCGATATCGTCATATCAATTGCATGGATTGTGTGTCAAAGTTTGCTTAACAAGCGACGTAAGAAGCAAGACTGCAGATATTATGGGTCACGATATATTTGATCTCATATGGACATGTGATTGATTTGACAAAGCTGACCCATGTATTGTTTGAGACTTGGATGCTTCTGCATCTATCTACGAAACGGAATTCGATATCGTCATATAAATTGCATGGATTGTATGTCAAGGTTTGCTTAACAAACGACGTAAGAAACGAGACTGTATATATTATGGGTCACGATATATTTGCTCTCATATGGACATGTGATTGATTTGACCCACGTATTTCATGAGACTTGGATGCTTCTGCATCTATCTTCGAGACGGAATTCGATATCGTCATATAAATTGCATTGATTGTGTGTCAACGTGTGTTTAACAAGCGACGTAAAAAGCAAGACTGCAGATATTATGGGTCACGATATATTTGATCTCATATGGACATGTGGTTGATTTGACAAAGCTGACCCTTGCATTTCATGAGACTTGCATGCTTCTGCATCTATCTTCGAAACGGAATTCGATATAGTCATATAAATTGCATGGATTGTGTGTCAAAGTTTGCTTAACAAACGACGTAAGAAACGAGACTGTATATGTTATGGGTCACGATATATTTGCTCTCATATGGACATGTGATTGATTTGACGAAGTTGACTATTGCATTTCTTGAGACTTGGATGCTTCTGCATCTATCTACGAAACGGAATTCGATATCGTCATATAAATTGCATGGAATGTGTGTCAAAGTTTGCTTAACAAACGACGTAAGAAGCGAGACTGCAGATATTATGGGTCACGATATATTTGCTCTCATATGCACATGTGATTGATTTGACAAAGCTAACCCTTGTATTTCTTGAGACTTGGATGCTTCTGCATCTATCTTCGAAAGGGAATTCAGTATCGTCATATAAATTGCATGGATTGTGTGTCAAAGTTTGCTTAACAAACGACGTAAGAAACGAGACTGTATATATTATGGGTCACGATATATTTGCTCTCATATGGACATGTGATTGATTTGACAAAGCTGACCCATGTATTGTTTGAGACTTGGATGCTTCTGCATCTATCTTCGAGGCGGAATTCGATATCGTCATATAAATTGCATGGATTGTGTGTCAAAGTTTGCTTAACAAACGACGTAAGAAACGAGACTGTATATATTATGGGTCACGATATATTTGCTCTCATATGGACATGTGATTGATTTGACAAAGCTGACCCATGTGTTGTTTGAGACTTGGATGCTTCTGCATCTATCTTCGAGACGGAATTCGATATCGTCATATAAATTGCATGGATTGTGTGTCAAAGTTTGCTTAACAAACGACGTAAGAAGCGAGACTGCAGATGTTATGGATCACGATATATTTGCTCTCATATGGACATGTGAATGATTTGACAAAGCTGACCCTTGTATTGTTTGAGGCTTGGATGCATCTACCTTCAAAACGGAATTCGATATCGTCATATAAATTGCATGGATTGTGTGTCAAAATTTGCTTAACAAACGACGTAAGAAGCGAGACTGCAGATATTATGGGTCACGATATATTTGCTCTCATATGGACATGTGATTGATTTGACAAAGCTAACCCTTGTATTTCATGAGACATGGATGCTTCTACATCTACCTTCAAAACGGAATTCGATATCGTCATATAAATTGCATTGACTGTGTGTCAAAGTTTGCTTAACAAACGACGTAAGAAGCGAGACTGCAGATATTATGGGTCACGATATATTTGCTCTCATATGAACATGTGATTGATTTGACGAAGTTGACTCTTGCATTTCATGAGACTTGGATGCTTCTGCATCTACCTTCAAAACGGAATTCGATATCGTCATATAAATTGCCTGGACTATGTGTCAAAGTTTGCTTAACAAACGACGTAAGAAACGAGACTGTATATGTTATGGGTCACGATATATTTGCTCTCATACGGACATGTGAGTGATTTGACAAAGCTAACCCTTGTATTTCATGAGACTTGGATGCTTCTGCAACTACCTTCAAAACGGAACTCAATATCGTCATATAAAATGGATGGACTGTGTGTCAAAGTTTGCTTAACAAACGACGTAAGAAGCGAGACTGCAGATATTATGGGTCACGATATATTTGCTCTCATATGGACATGTGATTGATTTGACGAAGCTGACCCTTGTATTTCTTGAGACTTGGATGCTTCTGCATCTATCTTCGAGACGGAATTCGATATCGTCATATAAATTGCATGGATTGTGTGTCAAAGTTTGCCTAGGAAACGACGTAAGAAGCGAGACTGTATATGTTAAGGGTCACGATATATTTGCTCTCATATGGACATGTGATTGATTTGACAAAGTTGATCCTTGCATTTCATGAGACTTGGATGCTTCTGCATCTATCTTCGAGACGGAATTCGATGTCGTCATATAAATTGCACGGATTGTGTGTCAAAGTATTCTTAACAAATGATGGAAGAAAAAAGACTGCAGATATTATGGGTCACGATATATTTGCTCTCATATGGACATGTGATTGATTTGACGAAGCTGACCCTTGTATTTCATGAGACTTGGATGCTTCTGCATCTATCTTCGAAACGGAATTCGATATCGTCATATAAATTGCATGGATTGTGTGTCAGAATTTGCTTAACAAACGATGGAAGAAGTAAGACTGGAGATATTATGGGTCACGAAATATTTGCTCTCATATGGACATGTAATTGATTTCACAAAGCTGACCCTTGTATTTCTTGAGACTTGGATGCTTCTGCATCTATCTTCGAGACGGAATTCAATATCGTCATATAAAATGCAATGATTGTGTGTCAAAACGACGTAAGAAGCGAGACTGCAGATATTATGGGTCACGATATATTTGCTCTCATATGGACATGTGATTGATTTGACAAAGCTGACCAATGTATTTCTTGAGACTTAGATGCTTCTGCATCTATCTTCAAAACGCAATTCGATATCGTCATATAAATTGCATGGACTGTGTGTCAAAGTTTGCTTAACAAACGACGTAAGAAACGAGTCTGTATTTGTTATGGGTCATGATATATTTGCTCTCATATGGACATGTGATTGATTTGACCCACGTATTTCATGAGACTTGGATGCTTCTGCATCTATCTTCGAGACGGAATTCGATATCGTCATATAAATTGCATTGATTGTGTGTCAACGTGTGTTTAACAAGCGACGTAAAAAGCAAGACTGCAGATATTATGGGTCACGATATATTTGATCTCATATGGACATGTGGTTGATTTGACAAAGCTGACCCTTGCATTTCATGAGACTTGCATGCTTCTGCATCTATCTTCGAAACGGAATTCGATATAGTCATATAAATTGCATGGATTGTGTGTCAAAGTTTGCTTAACAAACGACGTAAGAAACGAGACTGTATATGTTATGGGTCACGATATATTTGCTCTCATATGGACATGTGATTGATTTGACGAAGTTGACTATTGCATTTCTTGAGACTTGGATGCTTCTGCATCTATCTACGAAACGGAATTCGATATCGTCATATAAATTGCATGGAATGTGTGTCAAAGTTTGCTTAACAAACGACGTAAGAAGCGAGACTGCAGATATTATGGGTCACGATATATTTGCTCTCATATGCACATGTGATTGATTTGACAAAGCTAACCCTTGTATTTCTTGAGACTTGGATGCTTCTGCATCTATCTTCGAAAGGGAATTCAGTATCGTCATATAAATTGCATGGATTGTGTGTCAAAGTTTGCTTAACAAACGACGTAAGAAACGAGACTGTATATATTATGGGTCACGATATATTTGCTCTCATATGGACATGTGATTGATTTGACAAAGCTGACCCATGTATTGTTTGAGACTTGGATGCTTCTGCATCTATCTTCGAGGCGGAATTCGATATCGTCATATAAATTGCATGGATTGTGTGTCAAAGTTTGCTTAACAAACGACGTAAGAAACGAGACTGTATATATTATGGGTCACGATATATTTGCTCTCATATGGACATGTGATTGATTTGACAAAGCTGACCCATGTGTTGTTTGAGACTTGGATGCTTCTGCATCTATCTTCGAGACGGAATTCGATATCGTCATATAAATTGCATGGATTGTGTGTCAAAGTTTGCTTAACAAACGACGTAAGAAGCGAGACTGCAGATGTTATGGATCACGATATATTTGCTCTCATATGGACATGTGAATGATTTGACAAAGCTGACCCTTGTATTGTTTGAGGCTTGGATGCATCTACCTTCAAAACGGAATTCGATATCGTCATATAAATTGCATGGATTGTGTGTCAAAATTTGCTTAACAAACGACGTAAGAAGCGAGACTGCAGATATTATGGGTCACGATATATTTGCTCTCATATGGACATGTGATTGATTTGACAAAGCTAACCCTTGTATTTCATGAGACATGGATGCTTCTACATCTACCTTCAAAACGGAATTCGATATCGTCATATAAATTGCATTGACTGTGTGTCAAAGTTTGCTTAACAAACGACGTAAGAAGCGAGACTGCAGATATTATGGGTCACGATATATTTGCTCTCATATGAACATGTGATTGATTTGACGAAGTTGACTCTTGCATTTCATGAGACTTGGATGCTTCTGCATCTACCTTCAAAACGGAATTCGATATCGTCATATAAATTGCCTGGACTATGTGTCAAAGTTTGCTTAACAAACGACGTAAGAAACGAGACTGTATATGTTATGGGTCACGATATATTTGCTCTCATACGGACATGTGAGTGATTTGACAAAGCTAACCCTTGTATTTCATGAGACTTGGATGCTTCTGCAACTACCTTCAAAACGGAACTCAATATCGTCATATAAAATGGATGGACTGTGTGTCAAAGTTTGCTTAACAAACGACGTAAGAAGCGAGACTGCAGATATTATGGGTCACGATATATTTGCTCTCATATGGACATGTGATTGATTTGACGAAGCTGACCCTTGTATTTCTTGAGACTTGGATGCTTCTGCATCTATCTTCGAGACGGAATTCGATATCGTCATATAAATTGCATGGATTGTGTGTCAAAGTTTGCCTAGGAAACGACGTAAGAAGCGAGACTGTATATGTTAAGGGTCACGATATATTTGCTCTCATATGGACATGTGATTGATTTGACAAAGTTGATCCTTGCATTTCATGAGACTTGGATGCTTCTGCATCTATCTTCGAGACGGAATTCGATGTCGTCATATAAATTGCACGGATTGTGTGTCAAAGTATTCTTAACAAATGATGGAAGAAAAAAGACTGCAGATATTATGGGTCACGATATATTTGCTCTCATATGGACATGTGATTGATTTGACGAAGCTGACCCTTGTATTTCATGAGACTTGGATGCTTCTGCATCTATCTTCGAAACGGAATTCGATATCGTCATATAAATTGCATGGATTGTGTGTCAGAATTTGCTTAACAAACGATGGAAGAAATAAGACTGGAGATATTATGGGTCACGAAATATTTGCTCTCATATGGACATGTAATTGATTTCACAAAGCTGACCCTTGTATTTCTTGAGACTTGGATGCTTCTGCATCTATCAACGACGTAAGAAGCGAGACTGCAGACATTATGGGTCACGATATATTTGCTCTCATATGGACATGTGATTGATTTGACAAAGCTGACCAATGTATTTCTTGAGACTTAGATGCTTCTGCATCTATCTTCAAAACGCAATTCGATATCGTCATATAAATTGCATGGACTGTGTGTCAAAGTTTGCTTAACAAACGACGTAAGAAACGAGTCTGTATTTGTTATGGGTCATGATATATTTGCTCTCGTAGGGACATGTGATTGATTTGACGAAGCTGACCCTTGTATTTCTTGAGACATGGATGATTCTGCATCTATCTTCGAAAGGGAATTCGATATCGTCATATTAATTGCATGGATTTTGTGTCAAAGTTTGCTTAACAAACGACGTAAGAAACGAGACTGTATATATTATGGGTCACGATATATTTGCTCTCATATGGACATGTGATTGATTTGACGAAGCTGACCTTGTATTTCATGAGACTTGGATGCTTCTGCATCTATCTTCGAAACTGAATTCGATATCGTCATATAAATTGCATGGATTGTGTGTCAAAGTTTGCTTAAGAAACGACGTAAGAAACGAGACTGCAGATATTATGGGTCACGATATATTTGCTCTCGTATGGGCATGTGATTGATTTGACGAAGCTAACCCTTGTATTTCTTGAGACATGGTTGCTTCTGCATCTATCTTCGAAACGGAATTCGATATCGTCATATAAATTGCATTGATTATGTGTCAAAGTTTGCTTAACAAACGAAGTAAGAAGTGAGACTGCAGATATTATGGGTCACGATATATTTGCTCTCGTATGGGTTTGACAAAGCTGACCCATGTATTGTTTGAGACTTGGATGCGTCTGCATCTACCTTCGAGACGGAATTCGATATCATCATATAAATTGCATGGATTGTGTATCAAAGTATGCTTAACAAACGATGGAAGAAATAAGACTGGAGATATTATGGGTCACGAAATATTTGCTCTCATATGGACATGTGATTGGTTTCACAAAGCTGACCCTTGTATTTCTTGAGACGGAATTCGATATCGTCATATAAATTGCATTGATTGTGTGTCAAAGTATGCTTAACAAACGACGTAAGAAGCGAGACTGCAGATATTATGGGTCACGATATATTTGCTCTCATATGGACATGTGATTGATTTGACAAAGCTGACCTTTGTATTGTTTGAGGCTTGGATGCATCTACCTTCAAAACGGAATTCGATATCGTCATATAAATTGCATGGATTGTGTGTCAAAATTTGCTTAACAAACGACGTAAGCAGCGAGACTGCAGATATAATGGGTCACGATATATTTGCTCTCATATGGACATGTGATTGATTTGACAAAGCTGACCTTTGTATTTCATGAGACTTGGATGCTTCTGCACCTATCTTCGAGACGGAATCCGATATCGTCATATAAATTGCATGGACTGTGTGTCAAAGTTTGCTTAACAAACGACGTAAGAAACGAGACGGCAGATATTATGAGTCACGATGTATTTGCTCTCATATGGACATGTGATTGATTTGACAAAGCTGACCCATGTATTGTTTGAGACTTGGATGCTTCTGCATCTATCTACGAAACGGAATTCGATATCGTCATATAAATTGCATGGATTGCGTGTCAAAGTTTGCTCAACAAACGACGTAAGAAACGAGACGGCAGATATTATGAGTCACGATGTATTTGCTCTCATATGGACATGTGATTGATTTGACAAAGCTGACCCATGTATTGTTTGAGACTTGGATGCTTCTGCATCTATCTACGAAACGGAATTCGATATCGTCATATAAATTGCCCTGATTGTGTGTCAAAATTTGCTTAATAAACGACGTAAGAAGCGAGACTGCAGATATTATGGGTCACGATATATTTGCTCTCATATGGACATGTGATTGATTTGACGAAGTTGACTCTTGTATTTCATGAGACTTGGATGCTTCTGCATCTATCTACGAAACGGAATTCGATATCTTCATATAAATTGCATGGATTGTATGTCAAGGTTTGCTTAACAAACGACGTAAGAAACGAGACTGTATATATTATGGGTCACGATATATTTGCTCACATATGGACATGTGATTGATTTGACCATGTATTTCATGAGACTTGGATGCTTCTGCATCTATCTTCGAGACGGAATTCGATATCGTCATATAAATTGCATGGATTGTGTGTCAAAGTTTGCTTAACAAGCGACGTAAGAAGCAAGACTGCAGATATTATGGGTCACGATATATTTGATCTCATATGGACATGTGATTGATTTGACAAAGCTGACCCTTGTATTTTTTTGAGACATGGATGCTTCTGCATCTATCTTCGAGACGGAATTCAATATCGTCATATAAATTGCATGGATTGTGTGTCAAAGTTCGCTTAACAAACGACGTAAGAAACGAGACGGCAGATATTATGAGTCACGATGTATTTGCTCTCATATGGACATATGATTGATTTGACAAAGCTGACCCATGTATTGTTTGAGACTTGGATGCTTCTGCATCTATCTACGAAACGGAATTCGATATCGTCATATAAATTGCATGGATTGTATGTCAAGATTTGCTTAACAAACGACGTAAGAAACGAGACTGTATATATTATAGGTCACGATATATTTGCTCTCATATGGACATGTGATTGATTTGACCCATGTATTTCATGAGACTTGGATGCTTCTACATCTATCTTCGAGACGGAATTCGATATCGCCATATAAATTGCATGGATTGTGTGTCAAAGTTTGCTTAACAAACGACGTAAGAAGCGAGACTGTATATATTATGGGTCACGATATATTTGCTCTCATATGGACATGTGATTGATTTGACCCATGTATTTCATGAGACTTGGATGCTTCTGCATCTATCTTCGAGACGGAATTCGAT
This sequence comes from Musca autumnalis, assembly GCF_047663935.1. Lineage (NCBI taxonomy): Eukaryota > Metazoa > Arthropoda > Insecta > Diptera > Muscidae > Musca > Musca autumnalis. The sequence goes on from NW_027411769.1 coordinate 179,869, forward strand.
ATCGTCATATAAATTGCATGGATTGTATGTCAAGGTTTGCTTAACAAACGACGTAAGAAACGAGACTGTATATATTATGGGTCACGATATATTTGCTCTCATATGGACATGTGATTGATTTGACCTATGTATTTCATGAGACTTGGATGCTTCTGCATCTATCTTCGAGACGGAATTCGATATCGTCATATAAATTGCATGGATTGTGTGTCAAAATTTGCTTAACAAACGACGTAAGAAGCGAGACTGCAGATATTATGGGTCACGATATATTTGCTCTCATATGGACATGTGATTGATTTGACGAAGTTGACTCTTGTATTTCATGAGACTTGGATGCTTCTGCATCTATCTACGAAACGGAATTCGATATCTTCATATAAATTGCATGGATTGTATGTCAAGGTTTGCTTAACAAACTACGTAAGAAACGAGACTGTATATATTATGGGTCACGATATATTTGCTCTCATATGGACATGTGATTGATTTGACCCATGTATTTCATGAGACTTGGATGCTTCTGCATCTATCTTCGAGACGGAATTCGATATCGTCATATAAATTGCATGGATTGTGTGTCAAAGTTTGCTTAACAAGCGACGTAAGAAGCAAGACTGCAGATATTATGCGTCACGATATATTTGATCTCATATGGACATGTGATTGATTTGACAAAGCTGACCCTTGTATTTTTTTGAGACATGGATGCTTCTGCATCTATCTTCGAGACGGAATTCAATATCGTCATATAAATTGCATGGATTGTGTGTCAAAGTTTGCTTAACAAACGACGTAAGAAACGAGACTGTATATGTTATGGGTCACGATATATTTGCTCTCATATGGACATGTGATTGATTTGACGAACTTGACTATTGCATTTCTTGAGACATGGTTGCTCCTACATCTATCTTCGAAAGGGAATTCGATATCGTCATATAAATTGCATGGATTGTGTGTCAAAGTTTGCTTAACAAACGACGTAAGAAGCGAGACTGCAGATATTATGGGTCACGATATATTTTCTCTCATATGGAAATGTGATTGATTTGACGAAGTTGACCCTTGTATTTCATGAGACTTGGATGCTTCTGCATCTATCTACGAAACGGAATTCGATATCGTCATATAAATTGCATGGAATTTGTGTCAAAGTTTGCTTAACAAACGACGTAAGAAGCGAGACTGCAGATATTATGGGTCACTATATATTTGCTCTCATATGAACATGTGATTGATTTGACGAAGTTGACTCTTGCATTTCATGAGACTTGGATGCTTCTGCATCTACCTTCAAAACGGAATTCGATATCGTCATATAAATTGCCTGGACTATGTGTCAAAATTTGCTTAACAAACGACGTAAGAAACGAGACTGTATATGTTATGGGTCACGATATATTTGCTCTCATACGGACATGTGATTGATTTGACAAAGCTATCCCTTGTATTTCATGAGACTTGGATGCTTCTGCAACTACCTTCAAAACGGAACTCAATATCGTCATATAAAATGGATGGACTGTGTGTCAAAGTTTGCTTAACAAACGACGTAAGAAGCGAGACTGCAGATATTATGGGTCACGATATATTTGCTCTCATATGGACATGTGATTGTATTTCTTGAGACTTGGATGCTTCTGCATCTATCTTCGAGACGGAATTCGATATCGTCATATAAATTGCATGGATTGTGTGTCAAAGTTTGCTTAGGAAACGACGTAAGAAGCGAGACTCTATATGTTAAGGGTCACGATATATTTGCTCTCATATGGACATGTGATTGATTTGACAAAGTTGATCCTTGCATTTCATGAGACTTGGATGCTTCTGCATCTATCTTCGAGACGGAATTCGATATCGTCATATAAATTGCACGGATTGTGTGTCAAAGTATGCTTAACAAATGATGGAAGAAAAAAGACTGCAGATATTATGGGTCACGATATATTTGCTCTCATATGGACATGTGATTGATTTGACGAAGCTGACCCTTGTATTTCATGAGACTTGGATGCTTCTGCATCTATCTTCGAAACGGAATTCGATATCGTCATATAAATTGCATGGATTGTATGTCAGAATTTGCTTAACAAACGATGGAAGAAATAAGACTGGAGATATTATGGGTCACGAAATATTTGCTCTCATATGGACATGTGATTGATTTCACAAAGCCGACCCTTGTATTTCTTGAGACTTGGATGCTTCTGCATCTATCTTCGAGACGGAATTCAATATCGTCATATAAAATGCAATGATTGTGTGTCAAAATTTGCTTAACAAACGACGTAAGAAGCGAGACTGCAGATATTATGGGTCACGATATATTTGCTCTCATATGGACATGTGATTGATTTGACAAAGCTGACCAATGTATTTCTTGAGACTTAGATGCTTCTGCATCTATCTTCAAAACGCAATTCGATATCGTCATATAAATTGCATGGACTGTGTGTCAAAGTTTGCTTAACAAGCGACGTAAGAAAGGAGTCTGCATTTGTTATGGGTCACGATATATTTGCTCTCATAGGGACATGTGATTGATTTGACGAAGCTGACCCTTGTATTTCTTGAGACATGGATGATTCTGCATCTATCTTCGAAAGGGAATTCGATATCGTCATATTAATTGCATGGATTTTGTGTCAAAGTTTGCTTAACAAACGACGTAAGAAACGAGACTATATATATTATGGGTCACGATATATTTGCTCTTATATGGACATGTGATTGATTTGACGAAGCTGACCTTGTATTTCATGAGACTTGGATGCTTCTGCATCTATCTTCGAAACTGAATTCGATATCGTCATATAAATTGCATGGATTGTGTGTCAAAGTTTGCTTAAGAAACGACGTAAGAAACGAGACCGCAGATATTATGGGTCACGCTATATTTGCTCTCGTATGGGCATGTGATTGATTTGACGAAGCTAACCCTTGTATTTCTTGAGACATGGTTGCTTCTGCATCTATCTTCGAAACGGAATTCGATATCGTCATATAAATTGCATGAATGTGTGTCAAAGTTTGCTTAACAAACGACGTAAGAAGTGAGACTGCAGATATTATGGGTCACGATATATTTGCTCTCGTATGGGCATGTGATTGATTTGACAAAGCTGACCCATGTATTGTTTGAGACTTGGATGCTTCTGCATCTACCTTCGAGACGGAATTCGATATCGTCATATAAATTGCATGGATTGTGTGTCAAAGTATGCTTAACAAACGATGGAAGAAATAAGACTGGAGATATTATGGGTCACGAAATATTTGCTCTCATATGGACATGTGATTGGTTTCACAAAGCTGACCCTTGTATTTCTTGAGACTTGGATGCTTCTGCATCTATCTACGAAACGGAATTCGATATCGTCATATAAATTGCATGGATTGTGTGTCAAAATTTGCTTAACAAACGACGTAAGAAGCGAGACTGCAGATATTATGGGCCACGATATATTTGCTCTCATATGGACATGTGATTGATTTGACCCATGTATTTCATGAGACTTGGATGCTTCTGCATCTATCTTCGAAACGGAATTCGATATCGTCATATAAATTGCATGGATTGTGTCAAAGTTTGCTTAACAAGCGACGTAAGAAGCAAGACTGCAGATATTATGGGTCACGATATATTTGATCTCATTTGGACATGTGATTGATTTGACAAAGCTGACCCTTGTATTTTTTTGAGACATGGATGCTTCTGCATCTATCTTCGAGACGGAATTCAATATCGTCATATAAATTGCATGGATTGTGTGTCAAAGTTTGCTTAACAAACGACGTAAGAAACGAGACGGCAGATATTATGAGTCACGATGTATTTGCTCTCATATGGACATGTCATTGATTTGACAATGCTGACCCATGTATTGTTTGAGACTTGGATGCTTCTGCATCTATCTACGAAACGGAATTTGATATCGTCATATAAATTGCATGGATTGTGTGTCAAAGTTTGCTTAACAAACGACGTAAGAAACGAGACTGTATATGTTATGGGTCACGATATATTTGTTCTCATATGGACATGTGATTGATTTGACGAAGTTGACTCTTGCATTTCTTGAGACATGGTTGCTTCTACA